>NC_087187.1:13432309-13607309 GCF_035594125.1 Scylla paramamosain
CTTTTGTCTGACTCATTATTTTAGTTCAACAGGAAGTAAAGGTGTGTTCATTATGCTGGATATAGTACTGGCTACAGCTCACTTGCCCCACCTGCCCTCATACTGCTTTCCCCACATATCAAAAAGGAATGTTCTTCCACTGTGGCTCCTTGTCTAACAGCACTTAATGGGAGTGGATGAGAGTTAGCTTGCATTTGCACTTAGCCATTCATTAGGATGAGGGCAGATCACCTCCTTCCATGATACTTGCCTTGTATAGAATACCAGATGGCAAAGTCACTAAAAGTGGTAGGGAGCAGTTTTATAAATGTTGCTAAGTAATGTTCAAAATATCTCTCTCCCACTTTTCATTTTGATTTAAGGATTGAAAATCATGAGGCACATACATTCATTACCCATCAGAGCCCTGAGATGCACACCACTGTGTTGCTTGTTGCTCAGGGGGTTAAAATTATTGATACCTGTGAGATGTTACTCTAAAAACTGGAAAAATAAATAACAGGCAGCTCTAAATAAATTATATACTGTCGACAAGTAACAACAGTAGCTTATGTAAAAAGGAACATAAATGCTTGGTACACATTTTTAGACCTCAGCTAGGATGTGAAAACATGGGCTAAAGCTAAACTAGATGTAGTGTACTTTATGATTATGTCAGCTAAGAAACATGTCCTTTAAGCTTGTCAGATCTGGTTTCAAAGTCATCTATTTCTTTGCATCCACTTTTATGTTTATACATTTTTTTTTCATAATTTTTTAATTTTGTAATAGGAAATGTATTTCTTTGTTTAACTATGACATTGGCAACATGGTGGTGGGATGGTCTTAAAAGATTTCATATAGGGGAAAGAATAAAGCCTAGAAGTATGAACTTATGATGGCATTGTTTTGTTGCGTCAAACAGGAAATGAGTGTCCCACCCAAAAGGAGAGAGAGAGAGAGAGAGAGAGAGAGAAAACATGGTGGTTGGGGGCTTCCTAGTGAATACTCTGGTAAACCTTGCAGGAAAGCCAAGACCACACTTCCCAGACCACACTTTGGATTGTTTGGATACTTATTGTACCACATTAAATTAACTTGAAACATCAGAAATTAACCTAGAAGGAAGAGCCATGTAATGCAGTGATAGGACACAAATATAGGCCAAAGCTAGATTAGCTGAGGTATTGTTTTGTAATAGGAAATGTATTTCTTTGTTTAACTATGACATTGGCAACATGGTGGTGGGATGGTCTTAAAAGATTTCATATAGGGAAAAGAATAAAGCCTAGTATGAACTTATGATGGCATTGTTTTGTTAATCAAACAGGAAATAGGTGTTACCCAAAAAAGGGAGAAAACATGAATGGAGCAGGGGCTTCCTAGTGAATACTCTGGTAAACCTTGCAAGACCAAGGAACCACACTTCCCAGACACACACTTTGGATTGTTTGGATACTTATTGTACCACATTAAATTAACGAAACATCAGAAATTAACCTAGAAGGAAGAGCCATGTAATGCAGTGATAGGACACAAATATGAGCCAAAGCTAGATTAGCTGTGAGGAATTATTTAATTTTGTAATAGGAAATGTATTTCTTTGTTTAACTATGACATTGGCAACATAGTGGTGGGATGGTCTTAAAAGATTTCCATATAGGGGAAAAAAAATGTCAGAAAGCCTAAGTACGAACTTATGATAGCATTGTTTTGTTGAATCAAACAGGAAATGAGTGTCCCACCCAAAAAAGCAGGAGAAAACATGAATGGAGCAGGGGCTTCCTAGTGAATACTCTGGTAAACCTTGCAAGACCAGAACCACACTTCCCAGACACACACTTCCAGTTGTTTGGATACCTGACCCAGCCACCACATTAAATTAATGAAACATCAGAAATTAACCTAGAAGGAAAGAGCCATGTAATGCAGTGATGGGACTACAAATGAGAGCCAAAAAGCTAGATTAGCTGTGAAGGGTACCTCATGGTCCTGGTAGATTAAGGCTTGGTATTCCCTGTGCTGTTCATTCCCTGGTTCAGTCCCCTGATCACATCTACCTCCCTCCTTTTTTTTTCTTTTTTTCCCCTTCATGTAGAATTCAGCACAGGTCAAGGGAAACAAAAATTCCAGCAAAAAAAAAAAAAAAAAAAACAGCCACTGGGGTGCCAGTCCTGAAACAGTCAAAAATGTTAGATCAAAATACAAGTTAGAGTGTCTTGAAACCTCACTCTTGAAAGAGTTCAAGTCATGGGGAAGATTAAGACAGCCAGGCAGGCAGGGAGTTCCAAGGTTTACCTAGAGAAAGGGATGAATGAATTGAGATTACTGGTTAACTTTGCATTAGAGAAGTGGACAGAATAGGGATGAGAGAAAAAAGAAAGTCTTATGCAGCAAAACCAAGGGAGGAGGGGAGGCATGCACTTCACAAGATAAGAAGAGCAGTTGGCATGAAGAAAGTAGCAGTAGAGAATGGCCCAAGAGATGCAACATTGCAGCAATGAGAATGAGGCTGAAGACGGTCAGTTAGAGGGAAAGGAGTTGATGAGATGGAAAACTTTTGATTACACCCTATCTAAAAGATAGCATACTACATACATGGACGGATAAGGAGGGGTGGGGTGAGAAAAACTGGTGAAGAGAAGACTGATGCCTAACTTCCCACAGAAACTGTTTTAGCTAGAGATGAGATGTGAAGTTTCCAGTTTAGATTATGATTAAAGGACAACTGAAGAGGACAGACTGAGGATGTTCAGTGTAGAGAAGGGAGGACAAGTTGAGTGTCACTGAAGAAGAGGGGATAGTTGTCTGGAAGGTTGTGTCGTAGATTGATAGACGGAGGAATTCGAATTCTTGGGACACTGAACAATACTAAGTTCACTCTCCCCCAGTCCAGAAAGGATTTGGAGAGATCAGAAGTCAGGAATTCTGTGGCTTCCTTGTGTGAACTGTTTACTTCCTGAAGGGTTGGACGTCTACAAAAAAGACGCGGAAAAGTGCACAGGGGTGGTTATCATCAGCATAAGGAATGGATAGGACAAAAGTTTGGTTTTAGAAGGTCATTGACTGAATAATAGGAAGAGAGAAGTGGGTGACAGGACAAAACCCTGAGGAGCACCATTGTCAATAGATTTAGGAGAAGAACAGTGACCATCTACCGCAGATGCCAATAGAATGGTCAGAAAAAGAAACTCGAGATCAAGTTACCAAGAGAGAAGGATAGAGGCTGTAGGAGGAGTAATTTGGAAATCAAAGCTTTGTGCCACTCTATCAAAAGCTTTTTTGATATGTCTAAGGCATCAGCAAAAGATTCTGCAAAATCTCTAAAAGAGGATAATCAAGACTCAGTAAAGGAAAAGCCGGATCACCAGTAGAGTGGCATTAATGGAACTGCATGCTATTGATCAGATATAGAAGGTTGTGAAGTGATAGATGTTTAAGAATCTTCCTGTTGATGCATCAAAAACTTCAGATAAGCAGGAAATTACAGCAACAGGATGGTTATTTCAGGGATTAAGACGGTCACCCTTTTTGGGAATAGGCTGAATGCTTAAGGCAAGCTTCCAGCAAGAAGGAAAAGATAGATGTTGATAGACAAAGATGAAAGAGTTTGACTAGGCAAGGTGCAAGCACAGAGGGGCAGTTTTGGAGAAGCAATAGGAGGGACCCCATCAGGTCCATAAGCCTTCCGAGGGTTTAAGCCAGCAAAGGGCATGGAAAACATCATTGTGAAGAATTTTAATAGGTAGCATGGAGGATGGAGGAGAGGGAGGAACAAGCCCTGAATTGTCCAAGGTAGAGTTTTTAGCAAAGGTATGAGCAAAGAGTTCAGCTTTAGAGATAGATATGATGACATTGAACTATCTGGGTTGGTAAAGGGAGGGAAAGAAGAAGCAAAGTTATTGGAGATGTTTTTGGCTAGGTGCCAGAGATCCACGAGGGGAGTTAGATCTTGAAAGATTTTGACACTCTATTAATGAAGAAGTTTTGGCTAGTCGGAGAACAGACTTGGCATGGTTCCGAAGACTTGAAATATAATGTGCCATTTCATAGTAATGGAAGGCTCAGGTACCTTTAGTGAGCTACCCTCTCTATCATGAATAGCAGGGGAGAACGAGGCTGTGTTAAACCAAGGTTTGGAGAGGTTTAGGTAGTGGGCAGAAATATAAAGTGCAAGAGATTCTGGTAATGGAAGGCTCAAGTACCTTTTGTGAGCTACCTCTCTATCACATGAATAGCAGGAGAACAGGCTGTGTTAAGCCAAGGTTTGGAAGGTTTAGGTCAAGAGAAAAGAGTGAAGATATGTAGGGCCCAATGCCAGACACTATCACCTCCCGTTATGCGCTCGGCACACAGTCTCTGGCACAGAAGCAGTAATCATTCCAAGGAAATTCAGCCAAAAAAAATACCTCCTCAGTTCCCCCCAACTAGCAGAGGCAAAACACCAGAGGCACCTCTCCTTGGGGAGATCCTGAGGATGGATTGGAGCAATAGGACAAGATACAGATATGAGATTGTGATTGGGAGGAGCCCAATGGAGAAGATAGGGTAACAGCATAAGCAGAAGGATTAGAGGTTAGGAGAAAGGTCAAGATATGTTGGGTGTATCACCTAAACACTTAAACACTTTATTATAGCCTAGGTTTATACATTTCATTATTGGATAGGTATACATTATTGGCCAGCCTATGTATAAACATTCTTTCAGGCAAATGAAAAATTTAAAAACATTAACAAAAATCAAACACAATAGACAACTTAAAATCGAAAAATCTATCATGAAGATAAATAAAAACACAATATGATAAGGTTTATACAGAATAATATATATCTATATTGTTATAAAGTTGAGTATGAAGATGGATGGGATGACACATAGGGTTAGGTGATATAAATTGATACATATATGAGACTGAAATGATATAGTCATGTTTAAAAATAAAAGAAGTACAGGAAAGATGATAAAGTTTTGTAGGGTTAGTTTTGTAAGATCAGGAGGGAAGTAATATAAGGTATGAGTGTAGGAAGTGACTGATTAGATTGTATCTCCAAAACGGTCAAGGATATATAGGCAGGGTGTTGTACCAATTGGAGGATAGCAAAGTTGAAAGGCTAGTTCACCATGATGGTCAGTGAAGGGAGAAGGAAACCCAAAGCTGGTGGTGAGCATTGAAGTCTCCAAGAATGGAGGTCTCTGCAAAAGGGAAGTGAGTCAGAATGTGCTCCACTTTCGGGAGGTTAAGTAGTCAAAGAAATTTCTTATAGTCTGAGGAGTTAGGTGAGAGGTATACAACACAGATAAATTTAGTTTGAGAGTGACTCTGTAATAGTAACCAGATGGTGAAAAACTCAGAATATTCAAGAGTGTGGGCACAACAGCAGGTTAAGTCATTGCGCACATAAATGCAACATTCAGCTTTGGATTGAAAATGAGAATAAAGAAAGTAGGAGGGAACAGAAAAGGGGGCTATTGTAAGTTGCCTCAGACACCACTATGTTTCAATGAGGAAAAGAAGATGAGGTTTAGGTAGAGGAGAGATTGTGTTCTAGAACAGATTGAAAACTAGATCTAGAGACTGTGAAAACTAGATCTAAGGCAGATTGTTGTAGAAATTAATGAAGAAAAAGTTGAGAGGGGGTCTCAAGAGACTTAGGGTTGATACTGCAGAAGACACTAGCCTTGATGAGCATCATCAACAGGACCCATCAAGTAAATTTTTAAGTTGGTTTTTATCTAATTATTTTTTATTATTTTATTCATAATACTGTACATGCATATCATAAATAAAGATGAAGTTTACTAGAGGAAGAGGAGTGATGTTGTACAGATAGAAAATTATATCAAAGACAGCAAATGTTACACAATTTAATGAAGAAAAGTTACCTAATATACCAATAAAATGCCTTGGAAGAGCGGTCATGAACGAATAAAGATGTCAGTAATGCATCAGTGGAAGGAGTTATTTCAAGAGAGAGAGAGAGAGAGAGAGAGAGAGAGAGAGAGAGAGAGAGAGAGAGAGAGAGAGAGAGAGAGAGAGAGAGAGAGAGAGAGAGAGAGAGAGAGAGAGAGAGAGAGAGAGAGAGAGAGAGAGAGAGAGAGAGAGAGAGAGAGAGAGAGAGAGAGAGAGAGAGAGAGAGAGAGAGAGGCAACTTACCAGGCACCCCACACATCTTGCACTGTATTCAAATCACTCTAGCTCAGGAAACTCTGCAAAGAGCCCAGTGGTTGCATGCTATATACCCCACCTGATAGGAAATTTCATTTTGTGTTCAGTGGTATCTATCCATCTCATTGAGACAAAAGAAAATTGGTGAAAATTGCAGAAAACTGATGAATTTTACTTTACAAGAAGTTTTGTATTGTATTTTGTATATGCACAGTAGTGTTGCAAATTTCATATGATTTTTCATCATAACTTATATTACTCTTATTACAAACAAGAATTTGAGCTTGATCAGTTAATTACTTAAAAAAGTTGTAATTTTGAAACTTTGTGCATGTAGGTATACTTCCAAAGTTGACGTAAGGGAATTTTTATTAAAATTATAACATGACACCTCTTAAGTTTCATTAAAACTGGTTGAGTAGTTTTTTGAGAAATCCCATTTCTGACACCCCTTCTACTTTTTTTTTTTTAATGAGATTAACTTCACCCAATAAGAAGAGATGAAAGCTATACCATATAAAATTGATAGAGGTGTGCTATCATATGATACTAATTCTGTTACGATCAACCACATAGTTCTCGAGAGATATTAGCGATTGGAATAGGGTTATGGTCAGACTGAGCCAGGCCCCTCAAAACGAAACAACAAGCTCCATAGTAAACTTTGTTTTGCTCCATAATTAATTTCTCACTCTTTCATAAAAGAGAACATAGGTATCCATTCAATCATGATGAGTTTCCCTTCAATACAGGGACTGTAATATATATACCTCCCATATTTATAATATATGAATTTCTCACTCTTTCATAAAAGAGAACATAGTTATCCATTCAATCATGATGAGTTCCCCTTCAATACAGGGACTGTAATATATATACCTCCCATATTTAAAATATATGAATTTCTCACTCTTTCATAAAAGAGAACATAGTTATCCATTCAATCATGGTGAGTTCCCCTTCAATACAGGGACTGTAATATATATACCTCCCCACTCCATTTATAATATATGAATTTCTCACTCTTTCATAAAGGAGAACATAGAGTTCTTTGTTTAATCATGATTAGTTCCTTTACTTTCCATTACATGGACTGTACTAAATACATATTTTTCTTAAGCTACTTTTTTAGAATACTTTTGGCTTAAATTTATGAGGAACTTGACCGCCCTGATTTGAGGAATGGTGAAGTGGAGCCACCAAGGCACAATATCTACCAATTCACAAAACAGAGCAATGACTAAATTTTGACTTCTCTATTTCCTTAGTTTGGTGGCATCCCTACTTCCTTGATGCCATTTTCCTATCGATTCTATGCCAATAGAATGGAATACATCTACAACAAATAAGAGATAGCATATATCAGCGTTCCCTCACATATTCATGGTTTTGCATATTTGCAAGAGTTTTCCCTAACCCTAACCTAACTAATGGGGAGGTTTTTAGAGTTGACAGGTGTCACCACCAGCTCAGTCTTTCAGCCCAAAGAGCCCAAATTATTCTTTCAGTTATAAATTACAGTAACCCAAGATATAACGAACACATATGGGGGGAGAGTGGGTCACTTGAGATGAAAATTTGCTATATATGTGTATAGAGAGAGAGAGAGAGAGAGAGAGAGAGAGAGAGAGAGAGAGAGAGAGAGAGAGAGAGAGAGAGAGAGAGAGAGAGAGAGAGAGAGAGAGAGAGAGAGAGAGAGAGAGAGAGAGAGAGAGAGAGAGAGAGAGAGAGAGAGAGAGAGGAGAGAGAGAGAGAGAGAGAGAGAGAGAGAGAGAGAGAGAGAGAGAGAGAGAGAGAGAGAGAGAGAGAGAGAGAGAGAGAGAGAGAGGTAGGTATATGTGTATAGAGAGAGAGAGAGAGAGAGAGAGAGAGAGAGAGAGAGAGAGAGAGAGAGAGAGAGAGAGAGAGAGAGAGAGAGAGAGAGAGAGAGAGAGAGAGAGAGGTAGGTATATGTGTATAGAGAGAGAGAGAGAGAGAGAGAGAGAGAGAGAGAGAGAGAGAGAGAGAGAGAGAGAGAGAGAGAGAGAGAGAGAGAGAGAGAGAGAGAGAGAGAGAGAGAGAGAGAGAGAGAGAGAGAGAGAGAGAGAGAGGTAGGTATATGTGTATAGAGAGAGAGAGAGAGAGAGAGAGAGAGAGAGAGAGAGAGAGAGAGAGAGAGAGAGAGAGAGAGAGAGAGAGAGAGAGAGAGGTAGGTATATGTGTATAGAGAGAGAGAGAGAGAGAGAGAGAGAGAGAGAGAGAGAGAGAGAGAGAGAGAGAGAGAGAGAGGTAGGTATATGTGTATAGAGAGAGAGAGAGAGAGAGAGAGAGAGAGAGAGAGAGAGAGAGAGAGAGAGAGAGAGAGAGAGAGAGAGAGAGAGAGGTAGGTATATGTGTATAGAGAGAGAGAGAGAGAGAGAGAGAGAGAGAGAGAGAGAGAGAGAGAGAGAGAGAGAGAGAGAGAGAGCAGCAGACAGCTGACAGCCTTAAATAGGATGTTATACCTGAAATTTGGTAAATAGAAGTTCATTATATCAAGGGTTTATTGTACATATCAACTTATTCCCCTTTTTATTTTATAGTGCACTGTATTTTTTTAATTAAAATATCATGTATGATATTTTTATTGTCATGTCTTAAAGTGCTTTTTATTGTCTTAAAGTGAATTGCTTAGTAAATGTGAGATGCATAGTTTAAGGTTTAAACTATAAATATAGGTAGTTCTGATCCTTATAAGGATGGTTTCCCATATTCACCAGATTTTAACTATTTGCAGGAGGCTCTGGAATGTAACTCCCACAGATGGCAGGGGAAACACTGCATATCTTCCCTCCCACAACAGCGATGCACTTAATGAATTAGGCCAAGATAATTAGTGAAAGCTTTCTGTGTTAAAGAGATGCAGCTAGTGGGCCAATATATATACTGATCCATTCAATTAATCCTTTATGTCATAAAACTTCTCTGAAAAAAATCTAGTGAATAATTTTTCCTCTCTCACTGCACTGTCCTTGATCTAAATTACATAATTAAAACTACACACTGATAGTGTAATGATCAGTATGCTTGGCTCACAAACCACATATATATATATATATATATATATATATATATATATATATATATATATATATATATATATATATATATATATATATATATATATATATATATATATATATATATATATATATATATATATATATATATATATATGCTTGGCTTTTGTCTCCAAACTCTCCCCCATAGAGAGACTGTATTAACCTGCAGAAATAAAGCTATCATTCAGGGAAACTGGTTTGTTTGCCAAACAAACATTACATTACTGAATATTCTGTGTTTAAATGCTTTGTCAGGAATTGCATGGCAATGATATTTCCAATCCTTGTCTTTGCATCCTACAATTTGCTTATGCACAGACACCAGCCTTATCAGCAGAAGTTTCTTGAGCTTCATGTACTTTTATATATATTACACAAAATCCATGACAACTAGAAGAAAACCTATGCAAATAATGCAATGTAGCAGTAGCATCAAGGTAACACCAGTCTGCTACTAGTATAACTGCTTCATCCCACCTTCTGACCTGCTCAAGAATGAAGCCTTTAGAAGACGATTGTCCTCTTCAAAAGAATCCTCAGCCACCGCACCAGACCAGCTCATTGCTGTGAGGTAGTGTTGGGAGTAGAAGTTGGGGTGAAGGTGGACAGGAGGAATGACACTGCCCTCACTCTGTGTTGAAAATATGCTGCCATAAGATGGAGAAAAATACTGAATCTGATACTGAAAGAAATAAAAGAACAAATTGTTTACAAAAATTTTACCATAATTGTTTATAATATCAAGCAAATCTACTAGAACGTAGGACAACTCTACAACAAGCAGGCTCCCAGGCTCCGGGACAGCATAGCTTGAATCAGTCTACACATCATATAAACTTTTGACTGAATAAAGATTCAGATGGATCCATGCTATTTTACACTTTGGATTTAAGCTTTTAACAATGACTCTAGTTCCCCATCAAAGGAACAATAACCTCTAAGTCAAGTATCACAATCTCCTTCACTTTGTGTGCCTTCTTGTTGCAGTAAAATAATGCTCAGCTTCATTTATTCAATTTTCATGGTCTAAACAGAAACCTTTCTTATCAAAGATAATATAAGTTGTGGGATTTAGTTCACAATCAAATCAACATTTCTCTATTTTACTTACATCTGACATCTCTATGTATGAATTTTTCTACAGCTACACACCCACCAAAGAGAAGAGTGTTACTGTGGAGATCTCCTTATCACCCACAACCAGTCCTTGACAATGCCTAAATAAACTTGGGATTCATGTCAAATAAAAACAAAACTCACTGAGGCATAGTACACATTTGCAAGAGTCCAAAGGCCAGACTATCCCTGCACCATCTGTGTGTACCATGTAAGATGCTCCCAACAACTGGAGGTGCACCACAACTGAGCTGCACTTGGTGCCAATAACCACTCAATTCTCAGATACTAACTCCCTAAGCAAATCAATGCTGCATCTGATTACCACTAGGACAATACTTAGTAAAAGTGGCATAAAGGTGGGAGTTCCTCAGTCTATTACCATTACTGGGTAGGATACAGATGGAGAAATAAAATACAAAAAAGACAAGTTCATTATTTGGTACCAGTAAAGAGAACACTAACCCTCACCCATAGAAAGAGATCAGCCAATCAATACTTTCAAAGAGAATAATTTCATCACTGTAAATATGGTTCTTTTTCAAGGTCCACTTCAAAATAAACCTATGCATGTCACTAGGTCATGGACCATAGCTTCTATGAAAAAAGGCACAGATCAATGCCTCTTATGAAAGAGCACAGGAGTTGATCAGGAATGAAAAAAAAAAAAACTTAACTGACTTTGGAATCAAATATTTAAACTACATCTCTGTAAAAAAGATAGGGAAGACTGAAAGAAATTTAATTGGAAAACATTCTGCCCAAGCATGGACAACCAAGGTCAATGTTGACCTTCTTAACATCAATTCACTCCTATCAAATCACAATCTAAAAGCTTAAACACCCTGATACGTTCAGAGCCTCCTACACATATTATAGAACAGAATGGTTTTAGCCTTTTTTAGGAGATTAGTACAATGCCATGTTAATCTTCACATTATCATTATGGCCAAACATCCAATTTAAAAAAAGCCAAATACTTATCAAGTGAATTTACACATGCTTCAACACTCAAATGCAGAAACCTGCACACAAACTTGACATGCCTTTGACAACTTTTTGTTATTGTCATATAAGAGAAGTAATAAATCACCACCTCATTTCCTTCCCTCTTATGTTGCTTAGTGTTTTTGAGGACACCTTTGCCATACATACACATAGCACAACACAAGTACAAAGAATTAAGAGTGAAACATTGTGAAAACAAGGAATAAAATATGTTTCCTTCTGACAGCATAGGAAGTGGCTTCAGAAAATACAAGTGGCTAGGTGTACAGGCCACACACCTACCTGAGCGTGGTATCCAGGGTTCAGCACCCGGGCTTGGCAGGGCACGTGGCCATGCCACTGCTGCTTTAATGACCTGGCCTGTACCTGGTTGATTTGGGACTTCATCCTCAATAAGCTTCGATCAAAAGCTTGTTGTTGATAATTCTGTGCCATCACCAGAGGAAATGGAACAGAGGAAGGGAAGGAGTGAAGTGAGAAAAGACAGTGGGTAAGGATATAAGAACTTCTGAAAATATGCAGATAAAGAGAGAGAGGAATGGAAAAAGAGAAGATGAAAGTAGAGAAATTTAGGAGATTACCAAGAGGTTGGTGGGTTCCCCTTGTTACTAATACTGTACATACTGTATATATGGATGAATAAAAGCTACAAAAATATCTTTTATCTTGCCTCGCTTAAAAAAAAAGTCAATACTGACCTTCATTAGCATCCTTAAAAATTTCATGAGATACAAAACAAAACTGCTGTTATAGTGACTTGAGAAACACTCCATATCATCCTAATGTCAGCTTCCCTGCAAAATCCACACTGAATAAAAGGGTCACACCTGTGGTACCAGCAGTCATGTGAACCTTTATGACATGATCCACAAGGTACTTGCACACAACCAAAATATATGTGACCACATGTTTTACACACTTCCCCTCAGCTTGTTAAGAAATTGTGGTTCAACAGCCCCCACAACAAATGATCTGTCTCATTGTAGCAACAACCTGTGTCTTTATCATCTGCACACACACACACACACACACACACACACACACACACACACACACACACACACACACACACACTAAGCTCTAATTTTGTATATCATTTTATGTAAATTATATGCTAAATAAATAAAAGAAAATATATGTCTGTAAATGATGCTACAGTCATGAAGATAAGTATTTCATGCAAAATGAAAAGTAGGAGAATTATCAGAAAATTCTGAATACGTAATGGAGCCAATCTGATTATTAACATGGAATATGACGGAGTCGGAATTGACAAATGGAGCCAAGAAATAGCATATGTTGGAAATGAACAAGACGATAAAGAAACAAAGATGGGTGATCGTAGAATAAAGTAGTAGAGATTGAGAGAAACTTGGAAGTAGCACTAGAGAAATGGATATGATTGCTTCAAGAACTAAATAAATGTTGATAAATTTGAAAGTGGTGTATATATATATATATATATATATATATATATATATATATATATATATATATATATATATATATATATATATATATATATATATATATATATATATATATATATATATATATCGATCAATTTTTTTTCGATCATCACAACAAGCTATATATATATATATATATATATATATATATATATATATATATATATATATATATATATATATATATATATATATATATATATATATATATATATATATATATATATATATATATATATATATATATATAGCTTGTTTGTGATGACAAAAAAAAATTGATCCTGTTGCTGATAAATCAGTAACAATAACCTTATCAGTGATGACTGATAATTGGCAATGATTTATTTTGCCCAATAATAATAACTGAATAAAATTGATAAATCTAAAATTCAAATACCACCGATAACAATGAGTGTTTTTGAGCTTGTTACCTATAAAAAACACGAAAACTGATCTGCAAAGCACTCTATAATGGAAAAGAAAAGGACATTGCAAAAGAAAAGTGTATAATGAGTGTTTTATAGTTCCAAAAGAACCACAAAGGCAAAAAATGCAAAAACTAGTGCATATGAAGAAATTTCATGGAATACCAAAATGCTGAAACTCATGAACAACAATCTTAATTGAGAAACAGAACAATCTTACTAAATGTGTGTATTTTGAGTGCTTTTCACATTCTTGAATTTTAAAACCCCAAATTGCATCTGAAACCAGCTTAATGTGGGGAAAAAAATGACATTACCAGAAAAAAAATGTCTTTTGAGTGTTTTTGAGCGTGTTAGGCAATAAAGCACTAAAAAGGGGGCAATCACATTACATTTGGAGATAAAACAAATTTTTAATAAGAACTTGCCTTTAAGTCTTTTTGAGCTCCTTATATACCAAGAACACTAAAACGCATGCAAAAATACACTTTATGGTGAAACGAAATAACATTACAAAAAACATATGTATTTTAGTGTTTTTGATCATGTTACTAATAAAAACAGCTTAAATGACATTACCAGAAAAATATCTTTTTAAAAGTGTTTTGAGGCGTGATATGCAACAAACACATAAAAAGCAGAAAAAAAATCACATAACTTAAGGAATAAAACCAGCACTTTTACGAAGAACTTGCCTTTAAGTGTTTTTTTTAACTCCTTACATACCAAAACGCTAAAACGCATGTAAAACACCCTTTATGGAGAAACAGAATAACTACCAAAAATATGTGTTTTGATCATTTTTTTGATCCTACAACATTACTTGAAGAAAACAGCTACAAATACATGTAAGCATCTTTTAGTGTTTTTTTGAGCTGTCTGATATGCAGCAAAGCATAAGCCCAAATCACATAGCAGAATGAAATAACACTGAAGAACTTTACCTTTAAGTGTTTTTTTAATAACACATACAAAACACTAAAGCATGTAAAACACCCTTTATGGAGAAACAGAATAACTACCAAAAATATGTATTTTGAGTGTTGCCAGTCATGTTACTTATAACCTTGTCAGAAGGCTCTATGTTTCTGTATAGAAAAGGACATTAAGAAAAATCATGTATTATTGTAGTGTTTTTAAGTTCCTTACAGAAATTACCAAAAAGCTAAAACACATAAATAACACTTTATGAAGAGAAAAAAGCAAAAAAAAAATTATTGTTATTCATTTTCATAGGTACCAAAAATTCTGGAAAAAATTCAGGGAAATTTTGTGCCAAAAAGAAAATTCATTGTAAAAAAATAATTTTAATATTCCGGAGTTATATGACTGCAACCACTGAAGTGCATGCAAAGCCACCTATATGTAGAAACAATTACTCAGCTTTACCAGAAACTACCTGTCTTTTGACTGTTTTTTTTTCAAGCAATTTCAACAATATTATTGAAAACGTGTCCTTTCAGTGATTTACGTAGAAGAAACGCTAAAACGGATACCAAACTGATAATAAGAAGAAATAGAATAACATTACCGAAAAGATATGTATTTTGATGTGTTTTTTGAGACTTATCACCTAAAAAAAAATAAAGAAAATGGATGAAACGCATGCTCTATACTTAGGAAAGAAAAGGACATTACGAGAAACGTGTATAATGAGTGTTTTATAGTTTCACGAAGAACCACAAGGCAAAAAACTGAAAAAACTCGTGTACATTTAAATAAGTTTCTGTACATACCAAAATGCTGAATCTCTACCAGATTAACACTTTTCATTAAAAAGCAAGAACAACCTTACTAAATGCCTGTATTTTGAGTGTTTTTCACATTCTTGAAATTACCAAAACTAATTTCATGCGAAACTGAAAGCTTTGTATAACAGGAAAAAATAATGTTACCCGAGAAAATGTCTTTCGAGTGTTTTTGAGCGTGTTAGGCAATAAACCACTAAAAAGCAGAGGCAATCCACACGATACATGGGAATAAAACCAACTTTTTACCAAGAACTTGCCTTTAGGTGTTTTTGAGCTCATTACATACCAAAACGCTAAAAACGCATGCATAAACACCTTTTATGGAAGAAAACATAATAACATTACCAAAAATATGTTATTTTACGAGGTGTTTTTTGATCATGTTATCTATAAAAACACTATAGAAATACATGCAAAGAACCTTATGTTTAGGGGAAACGAAAGGACATTTTGAGAAATATGTATTATGAGTGTTTTTTTAGTTCCCTTAAGTACCAAAAAGCTAAAACCCACAAATAACACTTACTCATTATTTGGGAAAATAAATAAATAAAAATAAAAAAAAAATAGGATTTTTTTTTTTGTTGTTATTCATCTTCATAAGTACCGAGATGCCAAAATTCTGGGAAAATTCTAGACTATTATATGATAAAAGAAGAAAATTGTCAAAAAAAAGTTAATTTTTAGCTTTTTTTCGGACTATTATATACCAAACCCTAAAGTGCATGCAAAGCCTCCTGTATGAGGGAAATTAAACGACCTTAAAAGAAATCTGTCTTTTGAGTGTTTTTTCGAAATATTAGGCACCAAAACGATAAATAAATAAGGAACTCACTCTATATGGGAATCCAAACAAAACTACTGAAAACGTGTCTTCTCAGTGTTTTACACGTAGAAAAAAACGCTAAAACGGATGCAAACCAACCAATTAAAAAAAAAAAAAAAATAGAAAAACATTACCAAAAAGGTATATTTTTGAGTGTTTTTGAGAGCTTATTTACCTACAAAAAAACTTACGCGAAAATTGATGCAAAGAAGCACTCTATATTAGGAAATAAAAAGGACATTGCAAGAAAAGTGTATAATGAGTTCTTTATAGTTCAAAGAACCAAAAAAAGGCAAAAAACGCAAAAAACTTGTGGATATGGAGAAGTTTCCTAGATACCAAAATGCTGAAACTCATGAATAGCATTTGAATTGAGAAACAGAACAACCTTACTAAATGCTTGTATTTTGAGAGCTTTTCACATTCTTATTTACCAAAACCTCAAATTGCATGCACGAAACCAGCTTTATGTGAGAAAAAAATGACATTACCAGAAAAAAAGTCTTGCGGAGTGTTTTTGAGCCCTGATAGGCAATAAAGCACTAAAAAGCAGGGCAATTACATTACATTTGAATAAAACCAATTTTTAATAAGAACTTGCCTTTAAGTCTTTTTGAGCTCCTTATATACCAAAACACTAAAACGCATGCAAATTACACTTTATGGTTAAACAGAATAAAACTACCAAAAACATGTATTTTTTGAGTATTGTTTATCATATTTATCTATAAAGCAACGCTTAAATACATGCAAAGAACCTTATGTTTGGGAAACGAAAGGACATTACGAGAAACGTATATTATGAGTGTTTTTAAGTTTAAAGCATTGCGGAAAAACCTGACACCCACTCTTTATTTAAGAAAAAAATAAATAAATAAATAAAAAAATAATAAAATAAGGATTTTTTTCCATTTTTTTTTGTTATTCATACTTCATAGGTACCGAAATGCCAAAATTCTGGGAAAATTCCAAGAGCAGTGCCTTGATTAAAGAGAATATTATAAAAAAAGTTGATTTTAGCTGTTTTTTTCGGACTTTTATGTACCAAACCCTAAACTGCATGCAAAGCCTCCTATATAAGGAAATTAAACTACCTTACCAGAAATCTGTCTTTTGAGTGTTTTTCAGCATGTTAAGCACCAAAATGATAAATAATAAGGAGCTCACTTTATATGGGAATCCAAAACAAAATTACTGAAAACGTGTATTCCCAATTGTTTTACGTAGAAAAACGCTAAAATGGATGCAAACCAACCATTATCAAGAAATAGAAAAAAAAACATTACTAAAAGAGTATATTTTTGAGTGTTTTTGAGCTTATTACCTACAAAAAAACGCTAAAATTGATACAAAGCACTCTGTATTGGGAAACAAAGGGACATTGCTAGAAAAGTGTATAATGAGTGTATTATAGTTCAAAAGAACAACGAGGCAAAAAACGCAAAAACTCGTGTATATGGAGAAGTTTCCCAGATACCAAAATGCTGAAACTCATGAATAACACTCTTAATTGAGAAGCAGAACAACCTTACCAAATTCGTGTATGTTACTGAGTGTTTTTCATATTCTTAGTTACCAAAAACCCAAATTTCATGCAGAGAAACCAGATTTATGTGGGAAAACATGTGGGAAAACATTTCAGAAAAATGTCTTTTGAAAGTTTTTGAGCGTGATAGGCAATAAAGCACTAAAAAGGAGGGCAATCACTTTTCTCATTGGAATAAAACAATTTTACCAGAACTTGCCTTTAAATGTTTTTGACTCCTTATATACCAAACCGCTAAAACGCATGCAAAAACAAACTTTATGGAGAAACAGAACAACATTTACAAAAAACATGTAATTTGGGTGATTTTTATCATGTTATCTATAAAAGCGCTTAAATACATGCAAAGAACACTATGTTTGGAAACAAGGACATTACGAGAAACGTGTATTATGAGTGTTTTTTAAGTTCCTTAAGTGCAAAAACTAAAACCCACAAATAACACTCTTTATTTAGAAAATAAAAACAAAAAATGGGATTTTTTTTTCATCTTCTATGATTACGAGATGCCATAATTTCTGGAAAATTCAGGAAAAATTATATGAACAAAGAATATTACCAAAAAAATTGTTTTAGCTTTTTTTCGGACTATTATGTACCAAACCCTAAAGTGCATGCATAGAAGCCTCCCCTATATGAGGAAATTAAACGACCTTACCAGAAATCTGTCTTTTGAGTGTTTTTCAGCATGTTAGGCACCAAAACGATAAATAATAAAGAGAACTCACTCTATATGGGAATCCAAGAGGCAACAAAATTACTGAAAATGTATCTCCTCAGTGTTTTACGTAGAAAAACGCAAAATATAATGTATATAAAGAAGTTTCTTAGATACCAAAATGCTGAAACTCATGAATAACAATCTTAATTGAGAAACAGAACAACCTTAGTAAATGCCTGTATTTTGAGTGTTTTTCATATTCCTAGTTAACAATACTAAAAAATAGCATAAGAAACTACCTTTATGAGGGAAAAAAATGACATTATCAGAAGTGTATTTTAATTGTTTTTGGGCAGTGTTAATAATAAAATTATTACTAAAAAGCGGGGCAATCACATTACATGGAATAAAACCAACTTTTACCAAGAACTTGCCAATATGTGTTTTTGAGCTCCATACATACCAAACCGCTAAAACGCATGGAAAACAAGACTTATGGAGTAACAGAATAACATTACCAAAAAGATGTATTTTGAGTGTTTTTGATAATATTTATCTACATAAAAACGCATAAATACATGCAAAGAACCTTATGTTTGAGGAAACGTAAAGACATTACGAGAAACATGTATTATGAGTGTTTTTAAGTTCCTTAACTACCAAAAAACTAAAACCCACAAATAACACTAGTTATTTAGAAAAAAAAAATAAAAAAAATAAAAAAAATAAAGTTTTTTTTTTTGTTGTTATTTATTCACCTTCATAGGTACCGAGATGCCAAAATTCTGGGAAAAATTAGGGCAATTATATGATAAGAAATTTATATCAAAAAGTTGATATTAGCTTTCGGACTGTTATGTACCAAACACTAAAAGTGCATGCAAAGCCTCCTATATGGGGAAATTAAGCGACCTTACCAGAAATCTGTGTTTTGAGTGTTTGCATGACATGTTAGGCACCAAAACGATAAATAATGAAGAACTCACTCTATATGGCAAACCAAAACAAAATTACTGAAAACGTGTCTTTTCAGTTGTTTGCAGTAGAAAAACGGTAAAACGGATACAAACCAACCAATATCAAGAAGTAGAAAAACATTACCAAAAAGGTATATTTTGAGTGTTTTTGAGACTTGTTACCTACAAAAAAAAAAAACGCAAAAATTGATACAAAGCACTCTATATTGGGAAACAAAGGGACATTGCAAGAAAAAGTGTATAATGAATTGTTTTATAGTTCAAAAGAACCACAAGCCAAAAAACGCAAAAACTCGTGTATATGGAGAAGTTTCCTAGATACCAAAATGCTGAAACTCTTGAATAACACTCTTAATTGAGAAACAGAACAACTTTACTAAATGCTTGTATTTTGAAGTGCTTTTCACTATTCTTAGTTACCAAAATCCCAAATTAGCATGTGAAACCAGCTTTATGTGGGAAAAAAATGACATTACCAGAAAAGTGTCTTTTGAGTGTTTTTTGAGCGTGATAGGCAATAAAGCACTAAAAAGCAGAGGAATCACTTTACATGGAAATAAAATAAATTTTTACCAAGACACTTGCCTTTAAGTGTTTGAGCTTTCCTTATATACCAAAACGCTAAAATACATGCAAGAAACACACTTTTATGGAGAAAGTTTTCCAAAATAACATTACCAAAAACATGTATATTTTGAGTGTTTTTTGATCATGTTACCAATAAAAGCAACCCAAGTAATACATGCAAAGAACCCTATTTTTGGGAAACGTTTTGTGAAAGGTAGAACATTACGAGAAATGTGTATTATCAGTGTTGTTAAGATCTTTACCTACCAAAAAGCTAAAAACCACAAACATAACACTCTCTTTATTGAGAAAAAATAAATAAAAACGATATTTTTTTTTCTTGTTGCTATTTCATCTTCATAGGTACCGAGATGCCAAAATTCTAGGCAAGAATTCTGGAAATTATATGAATCAGAAATTTATATCAAAAAAGTTAATTTTTTTTTTAAGCTTTTTTTTTTCGTACTGTTAAGTACCAAACCCTAAAGTGCATGCAAGAAGCCACCTATATGGGGAAATTAAACGTCCTTTGCCAGAAAACTGTCTTATGAGTGTTTTTCAATACATTGGGCACTAAAACGGTAAATAACATACCTGAACTCACTCTATCATAGCAATCCTAAAAACAAAATTACTAAAAAAGTGTCTTTTCGGTGTTTTACGTAGAAAAACTTCTAAAATGGATAGCAAACCAACCAATATCAAGAAGAAATAAAATAATATTACCAAAAAGGTACATTTTTAGTGTTTTTGAGCTTGTTACCTTCCAAAAAACGCGAAAAGTGGAAATTACAACTTTTCCCTATATTGGGAAACAAAAAAGACATTACGAGAAACGATGTTATAATAGGAGTGTCTTATTATTTTTGAGCAAAAGAACTTGTGGTTCACAAGAATTGCAAACAAAAAACGCAAAAACTCGTGTATATAAAGAAGTTTCTTAGATACCAAAATGATGAAACTCATGAATAACAATATTAATTGAGAAACAGAACAACCTTACCAAATGCGTATATTTTTGAACAGTGTTTTTCACATTCTTAGTTACCAAAACCCGAAAATAGCACGCGAAACTAGCTTTATGTTGGAAAAAAATGACATTACTAGAAAAGTGATCTTTTGAGTGTTTTTGAGCGTGTTAGTCAATGAATCACAAAAAAAAAAAACAAAAAAACAATGCAATCACATTACGTGGGAATAAAATCAACTTATTTTACCAAGAACTTGCCTTAAAGTGTTTTTCACCTCCTTACAAACAAAAACGCTAAAACACATGCAAAACACTCCTTCTATGGAGAAGCAGAAGATAACATTACCAAAAACATATATTTTGAAGTGTTTTTGATCATGTTACCAATAAAAGCAACTTAAATACATGCAAAGAACCCTATTTTTTGGGAAACGAAAGGACATTACGAGAAATGTGTATTATCAGTGTTATTAAGATCTTTACCAAAAAGTTAAAACCCACAAATAACACTCTTTATTGAGAAAAAAAATACGATAGCTTTTTTTTCTTTGATTTTCATCTTCATAGGTACCGAGATGCCAAAATTTGGGCAAAATTCAGGAAATTTATGTGGAAAAAATCACATTATCAAAAAAGTTAATTATAGCTCTTTTTTTTCGGATTTTTATGTACCAAACTCTAAAGTGCATACAAAGCCAGTTATATAAGGAAGTTAAACGACTTTACCAGAAACCTGTCTTTTCAGTGTTTTTCAGCATGTTAGGCACCAAAACGATAAATAATGTGGAAGTCAGTCAATATGTGAATCCAAAAAGAAAATTACTGAAAACGTGTCTTTTCAGGGTGTTTTACGTAGAAAAACGCTAAAACGGATGCAAACCAACAAATATGAAGAAACAGAATAACATTACCAAAAAGGTACATTTTTGAGTGTTTTTGAGCTTTTTACCCGCAAAAAAAAAAAAAAAAACGCGCAAATGGATGGAAAGCACTCTATATTGGGAAGCAAAGAAAGGACATTACGAGAAACGTGCATAATGAGTGTTTTATTATTTTTGAGCAAAAGAACTTGTGGTTCACAAGAACCACAAGGCAAAAAAACGCAAAAACTCGTGTATATATAGAAGTTTCTTAGATACCAAAACGCTATGAAACTCATGAATAACACTTTTAATTGAAAAAACAGAACTACCTTACCAAAATGTGTGTATTTGGTGTGTTTCCCACATTCTTAGTTACCGAAAATCCCAAATTATTTGCGAAACTAGCTTTATGTGGGAAAAAAATGACATTACCAGAAAAGTGATCTTTTGAGTGTTTTTGAGCGTTACTTGTTATGCAACAAAACACTAAAAAAAACAGAACAATCACCATTACACTGGAATAAAAGCAAATTTTACGAAGAACTTGCCTTTAAGTGTTTTTTAACTCCTTACATACCAAAACGCTAAAACGCATGCAAAACAACTCTTTTATGGAGAAACAGAATAACATTACCAAAAACATGTATTTTGAGTGTTTTTATGTGTTTAAAAATTGTCCTTAAGTACCAAAACGTTAAAACCCCAAAATAACACTCTTTATGAGAGAAAAAAAAATAGCTTTTTTTTATAATGATTTTCATGAATGCCAAGATGTAGAAATTCACCGCCAAAATTCAGGGAATTTATGTGGAAAAAATAACATTATCAAAAAAGTTAATTATAGCTCTTTTTTCGGATTTTTATGTACCAAACTCTAAAATGCATGCCAGTTATATGGAGATTAAACGACTTTACCAGAAACCTGTCTTTTCAGAGTGTTTTTCAGCATGTTAGGCACCAAAACGATAAATAATGTGGAAGTCAGTCAATATGTGAATCCAAAAGAAAATTACTGAAAATGTGTCTTTTCAGTGTTTTACGTAAACGCTAAAACGGATGCAAGCCAACTAATATGAAGAAATAGAATAACATTACCAAAAAGTGTTTTTGATCATGTTACCTATAAAATCGCTTAAATACATGCAAAGAACCCTATATTTGTGGAAACGAAAAAAGGACATTACGAAAATCGTGTATTATGAGTGTTTTTTTAGTTTCACAAGAACCACAAGGGAGGCAAAAAACGCAAAAACTCGTGTATATAGAGAAGTTTCTTACCAAAACGCTAAAACTCATGAATAACACTCTTTAATTAGAAAAACAGAACTACCTTACCAAATGTGTGTATTTTGAGTGTTTTTCATCATCTTCGTGAGTTACCGAAATCCCAAAATTGTACGGGGAAACTAGCTTTATGTGGGAAAAAAACATTACCAGAAAAGTGTCTTTTTGGCTGTTTTCGAAGGCGTTATATGCAACAAAACACTAAAAAGCAGAACAATCACACTTACACTGGAATAAAACCAAATTTTACGAAGAGAACTTGCCTTTAAGTGTTTTTGCTCACTTCCATACCAAAACGCTTTAAACGCATGCAAAACAACCTTTTATGGAGAAACAGAATAACATTACCAAAAACATGTATTTTGAGTGTTTTTGATCATGTTACCTATAAAATCGCTTAAATGCATGCAAAGAACCCTATGTTTTGTGAAGCGAAAGGACACATTACGAGAAATGCGTGTATTATGAGTATTTTTAAGTTCCTTAAGTACCAAAAATCTAAAACCCACAAATAACACTCTTTATAGAGAAAAAAAAATAATAAAAAAAATGGATTTTTTTTTTGTTAATCATCTTCATAGGTACCGAGATGCCAAAATTCTGAGAAAATTCAGGGAAATTATGTAGAAAAAAAACATAAAAAAATTGCAGCTTTTTTCGAAGTTATGTACGAAATCCGGAACTGCATACCAAAGCCACCTATATGGGGAAATTACACGACTTTACAAGAAACGTGTCTTTGGGTGTTTTCAGCAATTTCAACAATATTACTGAAGAAACGTGTCTTTTCGAGTTTTAGCGTAGAACGCTAAAACGGATGCAAACCAACCAATATGAAGAAATAGAATAACATTACAAAAAAGTTGAGTGGCATTTTTGAGCTTGTTGCACCTACAAAAAACGCATAAAATGAATGCAAAAACGCAAGTCTATATTGGGAAACAAAAGGATATTACAAGAAAATTGTATAATGAATGTTTTAATAGTTTTTCAAAAGAACCATAAGGCAAAACGCGTTTTAAAAACTCGTGTATGTGGAGATTTTTTCTTAGATACCAAAATGCTGAAATTCATGAATAACACTCTTAATTGAGAAACAGAACAACCTTACCAAATGCGTGTATTTTGCGAGAGTGTTTTTCACATTCTTAGTTACCAAAACCACGGAAATTACATGCGAAACTAGCTTTATGTTGGAAATAAATAACATTACCAGAAAAAAAGTGTCTTTTGAGTGTTTTTGAGCGTGTTAGGCAATAAATCACAAAAAAAGCAGGGCAATGACATTACATGGGAATAAAACCAACATTTACCAAGAACTTTTCTTTAAGTGTTTTTTAGCTCCTTACATACTAAAACGCTAAAATGCATGTAAAATACCTTTTATTGATAAACAAAATAACATTGCGAAAAACATGAATTTTCCAGTGTTTTTGATCTCTTACGTATAAAAACGCTTAAATACTCGTACATGCAAAGAACCCTATGTTTGGGAAACGAAAGGACATTACGAGAAACGTGTATTATGAGTGTTTTTTAAGTTCCATGAGTACGAATAGAGTTAAAACCCACAAATAACACTCTTTATAGAGAAAATAAATAAATAAATTAAAACGAATTTTTTTTTTGTTATTTATCTTCATAGGTACCGAGATGCCAAAATTCTGGCAAATTTCAGGGAAATTTTGTGAAAAAATATTATGAAAAAAGTTCTCAAATTATATATTTATATATATATATATATATATATATATATATATATATATATATATATATATATATATATATATATATATATATATATATATATATATATATATATATATATATATATATATATATACATATATATATATATATATATATATATATATATATATATATATATATATATATATATATATATATATATATATATATATATATATATATATATATATATATATATATATATATATATATATATATATATATATATATATATATATATATATATATATATATATATATATATATATATATATATATATATATATATATATATATATATATATATATATATATATATATATATATACATATTATATGTTATATGCTTTTGTATACACTTTGGTGATTTGTTACCTAACAAGCTCAAAACACTAAAAAGACACACGTTTTTTATTACTGTTTTCTTTCCCCATATAAAGTGCTTTACATGGAATTTGGCGCTTTGGTACACAACAATGTAACAAATACTCAATATCCACGTTAGTAGCATTGTTTCTCCTTTTTTTCTCCATATTGGATGCTATTCACATGTTTTAGCGGTTTGTTACCTAAGATGCTAAAAAAAATAAATAAAATACTCATAATACACGTTTCTTTTAATATCGTTTCGTTTTCCCATATCTGGTCTATTGCATGCAATGTGGCTATTTATACCTAAGAAACTGGAAAATGCTTAAATCACATGTTTTGGTAATGTTTCCCCATAAAGGGAGTTTTACACCTGTTTTAGCGTTTTGTTATGCAAGAGGCTCAAAGACATTTAAAAACCCCTTTTTTTTTAATAATGTTTTGTTTTCCCCCCTACAGAATGTTTTCCATACTATTTAGCTTTTTGATGTGTTACGACCACCATTCCAAGACCCTTCACCAAACTGGACTAGCTTCATTTCACATAGTTCACGTTATTGGTAGTTTTTTTTTTTTTTTTTTTTTCTGTTTCTCCATATAGAAAGCTATTAAGATGTTTCAGCGTTTTGGCACATAAGAAGCGTTTTTGGCGTTTTCTTACTAAGCTCAGAAATACTCAAAACACACCTTCTTCCTTATGTTTTATTTATTTATTTTTTTTCTGTTTCTCTAAAAAGAATGTTTTTGACAAGGTTTAGCGTTTTGAGGTTACGTTAAAAAAAAGACACTCAAACAAGACGTTTTAGATAATGTTGTTTTGTTTTCCCATATAGAGTGTTGTCCATGTTTTTTTAGTGTTTTTGGTTAATATGATAAAAAATCCCCACACCAAAAAGAAGCTTTTGGTAATGTCGTTGCGTTACCCCAAATAGGATGCTTTTGCATGCATTTTGGAGTTTTTTGGTTCCTAACAAGCTCAAAAACACTCAAAACACTTGTTATGGGTAATGTTGTTATGATTATCTATAAACAGTGTTTTACACGCGTTTTAGCATTTTGGTACCTATGAAGCTGAAAAAAAAACAGTGAAAAGACAAACTTTTTGATAATGATGTTTACTTTTTCCTATATAGGGTGTTTTCCATGCGTTTAGCGTTTTGTTGCCCTAATTCGTTCAAAAATTTCTAAATGACACGTTTTAGGTAATATCGTTTCCTTGCCCCATGTAGGGTACTTTGCATGCATTTTTTCGCGTTTTGGTAGCTAATATGGTCAGAACTCTTAAAATACATGATATTATTTTCTCCATAGGAGGTTTTCTGTATACGTTTTAGCGATTTAGATCGGAAAAAGATGAAAAACACTCAAAAAGACACGTTTTTAATATTCTTTATTTCTTTTTTCTTTCTTTATATGGTGCTTTGCATTCACTTTCGTTACACAAGCTCAAAAACAGTGAGAAAACACCTTTTTGATAATTGTGTTTTCTTTTCCATATGAGATGCCTTACGGAGGCACCTTATATGAGGTACCAAAACTTAGGCGTTTTGGTACCAAAAAAAAAAAAAAAAAAAAAACACAATATACATATTTTTTTAAAATGTTCTCTTCTCCACATAAAGTACTATTCACGTGTTTTAGCGTTTTGTTATTCCTAAGAAGCTGAAAAATACTCATAATACACGTTTCTGTTAGCATCATTTCGTTTCTACATATCGAGTCCTTTACATTAATTTCGTCTTTTTAGTATCTAAAAAGATGGAAAATGCTTTAATCACACGTTTTTAATCACACGTTTTAGCGTTTTATATCATAAGAAGCTCAAAAACACTCAAAATACTTTTTGATTACATATTGTTTTGTTTACACATCAGTGCTTTCAATGCTAATCATCGTTTTTCTGCCTAATACGCTCAAAAACATCCAAATAACACGTTTTTTAGTAATGTCGTTTCGTTACCCCCAAATAGGGTTTTCTGTATTCGTTTTAGCGATTTAGATCGGAAACATGAAAAACACTCAAAAGACACGTTTTTAATACTTTTTATTTCTTTATTTTTTTCCTTTATATGGTGCTTTGCATTAATTTTTGCATTCACTTTTGCATGCATTTTGGCGATTTGGTACCAATAAGTTGGAAAACAATGAAAACACGTTTTTGGTAATGTTCTGTTTCTCCATAAAGTGCGTTTTGCATGTGGTTTAGGTATTTGGTAGATAAGAAGCTGAAAAAAAAAAAAAAAAACACTCCAAAAGACACGTTTTTTGGTGATCATAATACAATCATAATACACATGATGTTGTTTTGTTCCTTCATATAGGGTGCTTTGTGTACATTTTTACGTTTTGGTACCTAACATGGGAAAATATAAGTTTCTCTTAAAATCGTTTAGTTTCCCCATATCAGGTACTCTGCAAGCATTTTGGTGTTTTGTTACCTAACATGCTCAGAAACACTCAAAACAGTTTTTTTTTTTTTTTTTTTGCTTTTGTTGTTCTGTTTCTCCATAAACTGAGTTTTGGGCGCATATTAGCGTTTTAGTACCTAACAGGTTTAAAGACACACAAACACACTAAATCTCAAGCAAAACACCTTTTATGGAGAAAGAGAATAATTAATAAAATAAAAAAATTGAGTGGTTTTTACGTCAAAATATACCAAAATGCATTGTAAGTACGCTATGTAGGGAAACGATAAGGAGCATTACGAGAAATGTGTATTTTTTGATTTTTGATTGATTGATGATTGTTTTTGAGCGTCTTAAGGTAACACAAAACGCTAAAAGGCATGAATACGCTATGGAGAAACAGAACAAAAATGTGTATTTTGATTTTTTTTTCTTTTTACACATTGTTAGGTACCAAACGCAAAAGAGGATACAAAGCCGCCTATACTCGGAAACGAAACGTCATTAAAAGAAACGTATATTTTGAGTGTATTTGTTCATACTAGGCACATAAACACTAAAGAAACAAGGAAAGCACCCTATATGGGAATAGAAAACAAACTTTACCAAAAAGGTGTTTTTGAGTGTGTTTTTTTTTTCATACGTACGAAAACAACTAAAACGCAGGTAAGCACCTTTTATGGAGAAAAAAAAGATAAATAATAATAATAATAAATAAATAAATAAATAAATAAAACTACCAAAACAAGCATTTTTCAGTCATTTTGAGCTTGTTACGTATAAGCGTCAAAATGCATGCAAAGCACCCTATATGGGAAACGAAAGGACATTACATGAAACGTGTATTATGAGTGTTTTTGAGTTTCTTAGGTACCAAAAAGAAAAAAAAAGCGTGAGTAGCACTCTTTTTGGAGAAACAAAACGAACCCCCCAAAAAAACGTGTTTTTCAGTGTTTTTCATCTTGTTATGGACCGAAACCCCAAAAATGCATACAAAGCAACCTATAGGGGAAAAGGAAAAGGATATTAAGATAAATATGTATTATGAGTATTTTTGAGAAATATTAGATACGAAAACGCTGAAACGCTTGTATGGGGGGACACTATATGGAGGAACAGAAGATTATAAAAAAACTTGTATTTAAGTGTTTTTCACATTGTTAGCTACCACGGCATCAAAATGCATGCAATGCACACACTCATATATGGGGAAAAGAGACGACATTTCCAGAAGCGATGTCTTTTGAGTGTTTATGAAGCTTGGTAGGCTGAAAAGCATGGAAACCACCCTATATGGGAAAGAAAGCAACATTTCAGAAAAAAAACTTGTCTTATAAGTGTTTTTGAGTTACGTACCAAATTTCTTAAAGGGATGAAAAAAAAAACCGTATAAATGGAGCAAACATTTTTTTTAGTATTTTTTAAATGCTAAAGAAAATGTTTATTTCCATGTTATGCACAAGATTCTACAAAATTGCTGCAAAAACTATACTTATAGAAGACATTACGAGAAATGTTGCTTTCTTTTCCCATATAGGGTGGTTTCCATGCTTTTTAGCCTAACAAGCTCATAAACACTCAAAAGACACGTTTCTGGAAATGTCGTCTCTTTTCCCCATATACGAGTGTGTGCATTGCATGCATTTTGGCGTTGTGGTAGCTAACAATGTGAAAAACACTTAAATACAAGTTTTTTTATAATCTTCTGTTCCTCCATATAGTGTCCTATACAAGCGTTTCAGCGTTTTCGTATCTAAGAAGCTCAAAAATACTCATAATACATATTTATCTTAATATCCTTTCCTTTCCCCCTATAGGTTGCTTTGTATGCATTTTGGGGTTTCGGTCCATAACAAGATGAAAAACACTGAAAACACGTTTTTTGGGGGGTTCGTTTTGTTTCTCCAAAAAGAGTGCTACTCACGCTTTTTTTTTTCTTTTTGGTACCTAAGAAACTCAAAAACACTCATAATACACGTTTCATGTAATGTCCTTTCGTTTCCCATATAGGGTGCTTTGCATGCATTTTGACGTTTTTCTACGTAACAAGCTCAAAATGACTGAAAATGCTTGTTTTGGTATTTTATTTATTTATTTATTTATTTATTTTATTTATTTATTTTTTTCCTCCATAAAAGGTGTTTACCTGCGTTTTAGTGTTTTCGTACGTATGAAAAAAAAAAAAACACACTCAAAAACACCTTTTTGGTAAAGTTGTTTTCTATTCCCATATAGGGTGCTTTCCTTGTTTCTTTAGTGTTTATGTGCCTAGTATGAACAAATACACTCAAAATATACGTTTCTTTTAATGACGTTTCGTTTCCGAGTATAGGCGGCTTTGTATCCTCTTTTGCGTTTGGTACCTAACAATGTGTAAAAAAAGAAAAAAAATCAAAATACACATTTTTGTTCTGTTTCTCCATAGCGTATTCATGCCTTTTAGCGTTTTGTTACTTAAGACGCTCAAAAACAATCATCAATCAATCAAAAATCAAAAAATACACATTTCTCGTAATGTCTTATCGTTTCCCCATATAGCGTACTTACAATGCATTTTGGCATATTTCTACGTAAAACACTCAATTTTATTTTTTTATTATTATTCTCTTTCTCCATAAAAGGTGTTTTGCTTGAGATTTAGTGTGTTTGTGTGTCTAAACTTTTTAGGTACTAAAACGCTAATATGCGCCCAAAACTCAGTTTATGGAGAAACAGAACAACAAAAGCAAAAAAAAAAAAAAAAAAAAACTGTTTTGAGTGTTTCTGAGCATGTTAGGTAACAAAACACCAAAATGCTTGCAGAGTACCTGATATGGGGAAACTAAACGATTTTAAGAGAAACTTATATTTTCCCATGTTAGGTACCAAAACGTAAAAATGTACACAAAGCACCCTATATGAAGGAACAAAACAACATCATGTGTATTATGATTGTATTATGATCACCAAAAACGTGTCTTTTGAGTGTTTTTTTTTTTTTTTTTAGCTTCTTATCTACCAAATACCTAAACCACATGCAAAACGCACTTTATGGAGAAACAGAACATTACCAAAAACGTGTTTTCATTGTTTTCCAACTTATTGGTACCAAATCGCCAAAATGCATGCAAAAGTGAATGCAAAAATTAATGCAAAGCACCATATAAAGGAAAAAAATAAAGAAATAAAAAGTATTAAAAACGTGTCTTTTGAGTGTTTTTCATGTTTCCGATCTAAATCGCTAAAACGAATACAGAAAACCCTATTTGGGGGTAACGAAACGACATTACTAAAAACGTGTTATTTGGATGTTTTTGAGCGTATTAGGCAGAAAAAACGATGATTAGCATTGAAAGCACTGATGTGTAAACAAAACAATATGTAATCAAAAAGTATTTTGAGTGTTTTTGAGCTTCTTATGATATAAAACGCTAAAACGTGTGATTAAAAACGTGTGATTAAAGCATTTTCCATCTTTTTAGATACTAAAAAGACGAAATTAATGTAAAGGACTCGATATGTAGAAACGAAATGATGCTAACAGAAACGTGTATTATGAGTATTTTTCAGCTTCTTAGGTAACAAAACGCTAAAACACGTGAATAGTACTTTATGTGGAGAAGAGAACATTTTAAAAAATATGTATATTGTGTTTTTTTTTTTTTTTTTTTTTTTTTTGGTACCAAAACGCCTAAGTTTTGGTACCTCATATAAGGTGCCTCCGTAAGGCATCTCATATGGAAAAAAGAAAACACAATTATCAAAAAGGTGTTTTCTCACTGTTTTTGAGCTTGTGTAACGAAAGTGAATGCAAAGCACCATATAAAGAAAGAAAAAAGAAATAAAGAATATTAAAAACGTGTCTTTTGAGTGTTTTTCATCTTTTTCCGATCTAAATCGCTAAAACGTATACAGAAAACCTCTATGGAGAAAATAATATCATGTATTTTAAGAGTTCTGACCATATTAGCTACCAAAACGCGAAAATGCATGCAAAGTACCCTACATGGGGCAAGGAAACGATATTACCTAAAACGTGTCATTTAGAAATTTTTGAACGAATTAGGCAACAAAACGCTAAACGCATGGAAAACACCCTATATAGGAAAAGTAAACATCATTATCAAAAGTTTGTCTTTTCACTGTTTTTTTTTCAGCTTCATAGGTACCAAAATGCTAAAACGCGTGTAAAACACTGTTTATAGATAATCATAACAACATTACCCATAACAAGTGTTTTGAGTGTTTTTGAGCTTGTTAGGAACCAAAAAACTCCAAAATGCATGCAAAAGCATCCTATTTGGGGTAACGCAATGACATTACCAAAAAGCTTCTTTTTGGTGGGGGATTTTTTATCATATTAACCAAAACACTAAAAAAACATGGACAACACTCTATATGGGAAAACAAAACAACATTATCTAAAACGTCTTGTTTGAGTGTCTTTTTTTTAACGCACCAAAACGCTAAACCTTGTCAAAAACATTCTTTTTAGAGAAACAGAAAAAAATAAATAAATAAAACATAAGGAAGAAGGTGTGTTTTGAGTATTTCTGAGCTTAGGTAAGAAAACGCCAAAAACGCTTCTTATGTGCCAAAACGCTGAAACATCTTAATAGCTTTCTATATGGAGAAACAGAAAAAAAAAAAAAAAAAACTACCAATAACGTGAACTATGTGAAATGAAGCTAGTCCAGTTTGGTGAAGGGTCTTGGAATGGTGGTCGTAACACATCAAAAAGCTAAATAGTATGGAAAACATTCTGTAGGGGAAAACAAAACATTATTAAAAAAAAGGGCTTTTAAATGTCTTTGAGCCTCTTGCATAACAAAACGCTAAAACAGGTGTAAAACTCCCTTTATGGGGAAACATTACCAAAACATGTGATTTAAGCATTTTCCAGTTTCTTAGGTATAAATAGCCACATTGCATGCAATAGACCAGATATGGGAAAACGAAACGATATTAAAAGAAACGTGTATTATGAGTATTTTATTTATTTTTTTTAGCATCTTAGGTAACAAACCGCTAAAACATGTGAATAGCATCCAATATGGAGAAAAGGAGAAACAATGCTAATAACGTGGATATTGAGTATTTGTTACATTGTTGTGTACCAAAGCGCCAAATTCCATGTAAAGCACTTTATATGGGGAAAGAAAACAGCACAATAAAAAACGTGTCTTTTTAGTGTTTTGAGCTTGTTAGGTAACAAATCACCAAAGTGTATACAAAAGCATATAACATATAATATGTATATATATATATATATATATATATATATATATATATATATATATATATATATATATATATATATATATATATATATATATATATATATATATATATATATATATATATATATATATATATATATATATATATATATATATATATATATATATATATATATATATATATATATATATATATATATATATATATATATATATATATATATATATATATATATATATATATATATATATATATATATATATATATATATATATATATATATATATATATATATATATATATATATATATATATATATATATATATATATATATATATATATATATATATATATATATATATATAAATATATAATTTGAGAACTTTTTCATAATATTTTTTCACAAAATTTCCCTGAAATTTGCCAGAATTTTGGCATCTCGGTACCTATGAAGATAAATAACAAAAAAAAAAAAATTCGTTTTAATTTATTTATTTATTTTCTCTATAAAGAGTGTTATTTGTGGGTTTTAACTCTATTCGTACTCATGGAACTTAAAAACACTCATAATACACGTTTCTCGTAATGTCCTTTCGTTTCCCAAACATAGGGTTCTTTGCATGTACGAGTATTTAAGCGTTTTTATACGTAAGAGATCAAAAACACTGAAAATTCATGTTTTTCGCAATGTTATTTTGTTTATCAATAAAAGGTATTTTACATGCATTTTAGCGTTTTAGTATGTAAGGAGCTAAAAAACACTTAAAGACAAGTTCTTGGTAAATGTTGGTTTTATTCCCATGTAATGTCATTGCCCTGCTTTTTTGTGATTTATTGCCTAACACGCTCAAAAACACTCAAAAGACACTTTTTTTCTGGTAATGTTATTTATTTCCAACATAAAGCTAGTTTCGCATGTAATTTCGGGTTTTGGTAACTAAGAATGTGAAAAACACTCAAAATACACGCATTTGGTAAGGTTGTTCTGTTTCTCAATTAAGAGTGTTATTCATGAATTTCAGCATTTTGGTATCTAAGAAAAATCTCCACATACACGAGTTTTTGCGTTTTTTCCCTTATGGTTCTTGAAAACTATTAAAACATTCATTATACAATTTTCTTGTAATATCCTTTTGTTTCCCAATATAGACTGCTTTGCATTCATTTTATGCGTTTTTTGTAGGTAACAAGCTCAAAAACACTCAACTTTTTTGTAATGTTATTCTATTTCTTCATATTGGTTGGTTTGCATCCGTTTTAGCGTTCTACGCTAAAACTGAAAAGACACGTTTTCAGTAATATTGTTGAAATTGCTGAAAACACCCAAAGACACGTTTCTTGTAAAGTCGTGTAATTTCCCCATATAGGTGGCTTTGCATGCAGTTCCGGATTTCGTACATAACTTCGGAAAAAGCTAAAAAAAAATTTTTTTTATGTTTTTTTCACATAATTTCCCTGAATTTTCTCAGAATTTTGGCATCTCGGTACCTATGAAGATGATTAACAAAAAAAAATCTATTTTTTTTATTTTTTTTTTCTCCATAAAGAGTGTTATTTGTGGGTTTTAGATTTTTGGTACTTAAGGAACTTAAAAATACTCATAATACACGATTTTCGTAATGTCCTTTCGTTTCACAAACATAGGGTTCTTTGCATGTATTTAAGCGATTTTATAGGTAACATGATCAAAAACACTCAAAATACATGTTTTTGGTAATGTTATTCTGTTTCTCCATAAAGGTTGTTTTGCATGCGTTTAGCGTTTTGGTATGTAAGGAGTTAAAAAACACTTAAAGGCAAGTTCTTCGTAAAATTTGGTTTTATTCCAGTGTAATGTGATTGTTCTGCTTTTTAGTGTTTTGTTGCATATAACGCTCAAAAACACTCAAAGACACTTTTCTGGTAATGTCATTTTTTTCCCACATAAAGCTAGTTTCGCATGTAATTTGGGATTTTCGTAACTAAGAATGTGAAAAACACTCAAAATACACACATTTGGTAAGGTAGTTCTGTTTTTCAATTAAAAGTGTTATTCATGAGTTTTAGCGTTTGGTAAGAAACTTCTCTATATACACGAGTTTTTGCGTTTTTTGCCTTGTGGTTCTTGTGAAAATATAAAACACTCATTATACACGTTTCTCGTAATGTCCTTTTGCTTCCCAATATAGAGTGCTTTCCATCCATTTGCGCGTTTTTTTTTTTTTTTTTTGTAGGTAAAAAGCTCAAAAACACTTTTTGGTAATGTTATTCTGTTTCTTCATATTTGTTGGTTTGCATGTGTTTTAGCGTTTTTGTTTGTAAGGAGGTGAAAAACACTTTAAGGCAAGTTCTTGGTATAAGTTGATTTTATTCCCACGTAATGTGATTGCATTGTTTTTTTGTTTTTTTTTTGTGATTCATTGACTAACACGCTCAAAAACACTCAAAAGACACTTCTAGTAATGTCATTTTTTTTCCAACATAGTTTCGCGTGCTATTTCGGGTTTTGCTAAGAATGTGAAAAACACTCAAAATATACGCATTTGGTAAGGTTGTTCTGTTTCTCAATTAATATTGTTATTCATGAGTTTCATCATTTTGGTATCTAAGAAACTTCTTTATATACACGAGTTTTTGCGTTTTTTGCCTTGTGGTTCTTGTGAACCACAAGTTCTTTTGCTCAAAAATAATAAGACACTCATTATACACGTTTCTCGTAATGTCTTTTTGTTTCCCAATAGGGAGTGCTTTGCATCCATTTTCGCGTTTTTTGAAGGTAACAAGCTCAAAAACACTCAAAATGTACCTTTTTGGTAATATTATTTTATTTCTTCTTATTGGTTGGTTTGCATCCATTTTAGCGTTTTTCTACGTAAAACACCGAAAAGACACTTTTTTAGTAATTTTTTTTAGATTCCCATATAGAGTGACTTGCATGTTATTTACCGTTAGGGTGCCCAACAAGCTGAAAAACACTCATAAGACAGTTTTCTGGCAAAGACGTTTAATTTCCCCATATAGGTGGCTTTGCATGCACTTTAGGGTTTGGTACTTAACAGTACGAAAAAAAAGCTAAAATTAACTTTTTTGATAATTGATTCATAATTTCCTGAATTTTGCCTAAATTTTGGCATCTCGGTACCTATGAAGATGAAAAAGAAAGAAAAAAATATCGTATTTTTTTTTTCTCAATAAAGAGTGTTATTTGTGGCTTTTAGCTTTTTGGTAAAGATCTTAATAACACTGATAATACACATTTCTCGTAATGTCCTTTCCTTTCCCAAAAATAGGGTTCTTTGCATGTATTTAAGCGTTTTTATTGGTAACATGATCAAAAAACACTCAAAATATATGTTTTTGGTAATGTTATTCTCTTTCTCCATAAAGTGTGTTTTGCATGCATTTTAGCGTTTTGGTATATAAGGAGCTCAAAACACTTAAAGGCAAGTTCTTGGTAAAAATTTATTTTATTTCCATGTAAAGTGATTCCCCTGCTTTTTAGTGCTTTATTGCCTATCACGCTCAAAAACACTCAAAAGACACTTTTCTGGTAATGTCATTTTTTTCCCACATAAAGCTGGTTTCACATGCAATTTGGGATTTTGGTAACTAAGAATGTGAAAAGCACTCAAAATACAAGCATTTAGTAAAGTTGTTCTGTTTCTCAATTAAGAGTGTTATTCATGAGTTTCAGCATTTTGGTATCTAGGAAACTTCTCCATATACACGAGTTTTTGCGTTTTTTGGCTTGTGGTTCTTTTGAACTATAAAACATTCATTATACACTTTTCTCGCAATGTGCCTTTGTTTCCCAATATAGAGTGCTTTGTATCAATTTTTGCGTTTTTTTGTAGGTAACAAGCTCAAAAACACTCAAAATATACCTTTTTGGTAATGTTTTTCTACTTCTTGATATTGGTTGGTTTGCATCCGTTTTACCGTTTTTCTACGTAAAACACTGAAAAGACACGTTTTCAGTAATTTTGTTTTGGTTTGCCATATAGAGTGAGTTCTTCATTATTTATCGTTTTGGTGCCTAACATGCTGAAAAACACTCAAAACACAGATTTCTGGTAAGGTCGTTTAATTTCCTCATATAGGAGGCTTTGCATGCACTTTAGTGTTTGGTACATAACAGTCCGAAAAAAAGCTAATATCAACTTTTTGATATAAATTTCTTATCATATAATTGCCCTAATTTTTCCCAGAATTTTGGCATCTCGGTACCTATGAAGGTGAATAACAACAACAAAAAAAAAAAAAATCCTTTTATTTTTTTTATTTTTTTTATTTTTTTTTTTTCTAAATAACTAGTGTTATTTGTGGGTTTTAGCTTTTTGGTAGTTAAGGAACTTAAAAACACTCATAATACACGTTTCTCGTAATGTCTTTACGTTTCCCAAACATAAGGTTCTTTGCATGTATTTATGCGTTTTTATAGATAACATTATCAAAAACACTCAAAATACATCTTTTTGGTAATGTTATTCTGTTACTCCATAAAGTTTGTTTTCCATGCGTTTTAGCGGTTTGGTATGTATGGAGCTCAAAAACACATATTGGCAAGTTCTTGGTAAAAGTTGGTTTTATTCCCATGTAATGTGATTGCCCTGCTTTTTAGTACTTCATTGCTTAACACGCTCAAAAACAATTAAAATACACTTCTGATAATGTCATTTTTTTTCCCTCATAAAGGTAGTTTCTTATGCTATTTTGGGTATTGCTAACTAGGAATATGAAAAACACTCAAAATACAGGCATTTGCTAAGGTTGTTCTGTTTCTCAATTAAGATTGTTATTCATGAGTTTCAGCATTTTGGTATCTAAGAAACTTCTTTATATACACGAGTTTTTGCGTTTTTCTACGTAAAACACTGAGGAGATACATTTTCAGTAATTTTGTTTTGGATTCCCATATAGAGTGAGTTCCTTATTATTTATCGTTTTGGTGCCTAACATGCTGAAAAACACTCAAAAGACAGATTTCTGGTAAGGTCGTTTAATTTCCTCATATAGGAGGCTTTGCATGCACTTTAGGGTTTGGTACATAACAGTCCGAAAAAAAAGCTAAAATTAACTTTTTTGGTAATATTCTTTTGTTCATATAATTTTCCTGAATTTTCCCAGAATTATGGCATCTCGGTACCTATGAAGATGAAAAAAAAAAATCCCATTTTTTGTTTTTATTTTCTAAATAAAGAGTGTTATTTGTGGGTTTTAGTTTTTTGGTACTTAAGGAACTTAAAAAAAACACTCATAATACACGTTTCTCGTAATGTCCTTTTGTTTCCCAAACATAGTGTTCTTTGCATGTATTTAAGCGCTTTTATAGATAACATGATAAAAATCACCCAAATTACATGTTTTTGGTAATGTTATTCTGTTTCTCCATAAAGTTTGTTTTTGCATGCGTTTTAGCGGTTTGGTATATAAGGAGCTCAAAAACATTTAAAGGCAAGTTCTTGGTAAAAATTGGTTTTATTCCAATGAAAAGTGATTGCCCTCCTTTTTAGTGCTTTATTGCCTATCACGCTCAAAAACTTTCAAAAGACATTTTTCTGGAAATGTTTTCCCACATGTTTTCCCACATAAATCTGGTTTCGCATGAAATTTGGGTTTTTGGTAACTAAGAATATGAAAAACACTCAAAATACACGAATTTGGTAAGGTTGTTCTGCTTCTCAATTAAGAGTGTTATTCATGAGTTTCAGCATTTTGGTATCTGGGAAACTTCTCCATATACACGAGTTTTTGCGTTTTTTGCCTTGTTGTTCTTTTGAACTATAATACACTCATTATACACTTTTCTAGCAATGTCCCTTTGTTTCCCAATATAGAGTGCTTTGTATCAATTTTAGCGTTTTTTTGTAGGTAACAAGCTCAAAAACACTCAAAATATACCTTTTTAGTAATGTTTTTTTTCTATTTCTTGATAATGGTTGGTTTGCATCCATTTTAGCGTTTTTCTACGTAAAACACTGGGAATACACGTTTTCAGTAATTTTGTTTTGGATTCCCATATAAAGTGAGCTCCTTATTATTTATCATTTTGGTGCTTAACATGCTGAAAAACACTCAAAAGACAGATTTCTGGTAAGGTAGTTTAATTTCCTTATATAGGAGGCTTTGCATGCAGTTTAGGGTTTGGTACATAAAAGTCCGAAAAAAACAGCTAAAATCAACTTTTTTTATAATATTCTCTTATCATATAATTGCCTTGAATTTTCCCAGAATTTTGGCATTTCGGTACCTATGAAGATGAATAACAAAAAAAGAAAAAAATCCTATTTTTTATTTTTTTTTATTTATTTATTTATTTTTTTCTAAATAAAGAGTGGGTTTTAGGTTTTTGGTACTTAAACTTAAAAACACTCATAATATACGTTTCTCGTAATGTCCTTTCGTTTCCCAAACATAAGGTTCTTTGCATGTATTTAAGCGTTTTTATAGATAACATGATAAACAATACTCAAAATACATGTTTTTGGTAGTTTTATTCTGTTTAACCATAAAGTGTAATTTGCATGCGTTTTAGTGTTTTGGTATATAAGGAGCTCAAAAAGACTTAAAGGCAAGTTCTTATTAAAAATTGGTTTTATTCAAATGTAATGTAATTGCCCTGCTTTTTAGTGCTTTATTGCCTATCAGGCTCAAAAACACTCAAAAGACTTTTTTTCTGGTAATGTCATTTTTTTCTCACATAAAGCTGGTTTCGCATGCAATTTGAGGTTTTGGTAAATAAGAATGTGAAAAGCTCTCAAAATACAAGCATTTAGTAAGGTTGTTCTGTTTCTCAATTGGGAATGTTATTCATGAGTTTCAGCATTTTGGTATCTAGGAAACTTCTCCATATCCACAAGTTTTTGCGTTTTTTGCCTTTTGGTTCTTTTGAACTATAAAACACTCATTATACACTTTTCTTGCAATGTCCTTTTATTTCCTAATATAGAGTGCTTTGCATCAATTTTCGCGTTTTTTGTAGGTAACAAGCTCAAAAACACTCAAAATATACCTTTTTGGTAATGTTTTTCTATTTTTTTTTTAAATTGGTTGGTTTGCATCCGTTTTAGCGTTTTTCTACGTAAAACACTGAGAAGACACGTTTTCAGTAGTTTTGTTTGGATTCCCATATAGAGTGAGTTCCTTATTTATTTATCGTTTTGGTGCCTAACATTCTGAAAAACACTCAAAAGACAGATTTCTTTTAAGGTCGTTTAATTTCCTCATATAGGAGGCTTTGCATGCACTTTAGGGTTTGGTATATAACAGTCCGAAAAAAAAGCTAAAATTAACTTTTTTGACAATTTTCTTTTATCATATAATAGCCCGGAATTTTCCCAGAATTTTGGCATCTCGGTACTTATGAAGATGAATAACAAAAAAAAAAAATCCTATTTTTTTTATTTTTATTTATTTATTTTTCTAAATAATGAGTGTTATTTGTGGGTTTTAGCTTTTTGGTACTTAAGGAACTAAAAAAACACTCATAATACATATTTCTCGTAATGTCCTTTCGTTTCCCAAACATAAGGTTCTTTGCATGTATTTAAGCGTTTTTATAGATAACATGATCAAAAACACTCAAAATACATATTTTTGGTAATGTTATTATGTTTCTCCATAAAAGGTGTTTTGCATGCGTTTTAGCGTTTTGGTATGTAATGAGCTCAAAAACACCTAAAGGCAAGTTCTTGGTAAAAGTTGGTTTTATTCCCATGTAATGTGATTGCCCTGCTTTTTAGTGGTTTATTGCCTAACACGCTCAAAAACACTCGAAAGACATTTTCTGGTAATATTATTTTTTTCCCACATAAAGCTAGTTTCGCATGAAATTTGGGGTTTTGGTAACTAAGAATGTGAAAAACACTCAAAATACAGGCATTTAGTAAGGTTGTTCTGTTTTTTAATGAAAAGTGTTATTCATGAGATTCAGCATTTTGGTATGTAAGAAACTTATTTATGTACACGAGTTTTTTCAGTTTTTTGCCTTGTGGTTCTTGTGAAACTATAAAACACTCATTATACACGTTTCTCGTAATGTCCTTTTCTTTCCTAATATAGAGTGCGTTTCATCCATTTTCGCATTTTTTTGTAGGTGACAAGCTCAAAAACACATCAAAATATATCTTTTTGGTAATGTTATTCTATTTCTTCTTATTGATTGGTTTGCATCCGTTTTAGCGTTTTTCTACGTAAATCACTGAAAGGACACGTTTTCAATAATATTGTTGAAATTGCTGAAAAAAAAAACAGTCAAAAGACAGGTTTCTGGTAAAGTCGAGTAATTTCTACATATTTGCATGCACTTCAGGGTTTGGTACATAACTCCGGAAGAAAGCTAAAATTATTTTTTTATAATGAATTTCTTTTACAAAATTTCCCTGAATTTTTCCAGAATTTTGGTACCTATGAAAATGAATAACAATTTTGTTTTTTCTCTATAAAGTGTTATTTATGTGTTTTAGCTTTTTGGTACTTAAGGAACTTAAAAACACTCAATTTTCTTAATGTCCTTTTCTTATACAAACATAGGGTTCTTTACATGTATTTAAGCGTTTTTCTAAGTAACATGATCAAAAACACTCAAAATACATATTTTTGGTAGTTATTCTGTTTCTCCATAAAGGGTGTTTTACATGCGTTTTAGCGTTTTGGTATGTAAGGAGTTAAAAAAAACACTTAAAGGCAAGTTCTTCGTAAAAGTTGGTTTTATTCCCAAGTTATGTGATTTTTCTGCTTTTTAGTGTTTTGTTGCATATCACCCTCAAAAACACTTAAAAGATATTTTTCTGGTAATGTCATTTAAGCTTTTTTATTGGTAACATGATCAAAAACACTAAAAATACATGTTTTTTGTAATGTTATTCTGTTTCACCATAAAGTGTATTTTGCATGCGTTTTAGTGTTTTGGTATATAAGGAGCTCAAAAAGACTTAAAGGCAAGTTCTTATTAAAAATTTGTTTTATTCCAATGTAATGTGATTGCCCCCCTTTTTAGTGCTTTATTGCCTAACACGCTCAAAAACACTCAAAAGACATTTTTTCTGGTAATGTCATTTTTTTCCCACATTAAGCTGGTTTCAGATGCAATTTGGGGTTTTGGTAACTAAGAATGTGAAAAGCACTCAAAATACACACATTTAGTAAGATTGTTCTGTTTCTCAATTAAGATTGTTGTTCATGAGTTTCAGCATTTTGGTATCTACGAAACTTCATATGCACTAGTTTTTGCATTTTTTGCCTTGTGGTTCTTTTGAACTATAAAACACTCATTATACACTTTTCTTGCAATGTCCTTTTCTTTTCCATTATAGAGTGCTTTCATCAGTTTTCGTGTTTTTTATAGGTAACAAGCTCAAAAACACTCATTGTTATCGGTGGTATTGGAATTTTAGATTTATCAATTTATCAGTTATTGGTTATTGGGCAATAAATTTATTGCCAATTATCAGTCATCACTGATAAGGTTATTGTTACTGATTTATCAGTTATCATGATCAATTTTTTTCGTCATCACAACAAGCTATATATATATATATATATATATATATATATATATATATATATATATATATATATATATATATATATATATATATATATATATATATATATATATATATATATATATATATATATATATATATATATATATATATATATATATATATATATATATATATATACACCACTTTCAAATTTATCAACATTTATTTAGTTCTTGAAGTAATCATATTCATTTCTCTAGTGCTACTTCCAAGTTTCTCTCACTCTATCACTTTATTCTACGATCACCCATCTTTGTTTCTTTATCCTCTTGTCCCATTTCCAACATATGCTATTTCTTAGCTCCATTTGTCAATCTTGACTCCGTCATATTCATGTTAATAATCAGATTGGCTCCATTATATTCAGAATTTTCTGATAATTCTCCACTTTTCATTTTGCATGATTATCTTCATGACTGTAGCATCATTTACAGACATATATTTTCTTTGGTCATTTAGCATATAATTTACATAAAATGATATACAAAATTAGAGCTAGTGTGTGTGTGTGTGTGTGTGTGTGTGTGTGTGTGTGTGTGTGTGTGTGCAGATGATAAAGACATGCTGTTGCTACAATGAGACAGATCATTTGTTGTGGGGGCTGTTGAACCACACTTAACAAGCTGAGGGAAGTGTAAAATATGTGGTCATTTATATATTTTGGTTGTGTGCAAGTACTGTGAGACAAGTCATAAAGGTTCACATGACTGCTGTACTGACAGGTGTGACCCTTTTATTCAGTGTGGAGCCTGCAGGGGCTGACAGATGATATGGAGTGTTTAAGTCACTATAACAGCAGTTTTGTTTTGTATCTGATGAAATTTTTAAGGATGCTAATGAAGGTCAGTATTGACTTTTTTTTAAGGAGGCAAGATAAAAGATATTTTGTAGCTTTATTCATCCATATACAGTATGTACAGTATTAGTAACAAGGGGAACCCACCAACCTCCTTGTAATCTCCTAAATTTCATTTTCATCTTCCTTTTTCCATTCTCCCTTTATTGCATATTTTCAGAAGTTCTTATATCCTTACCCACTGTCTTTTTTCTCTTCACCTCCCCTTCCCTTCTGTTCCATTTCCTGGTGATGGCACAGAATTATCAACAACAAGCTTTTGACGGCTGAGGATGAAGCCCAATTCAACCAGGTACAGGCCAGGTCATTAGCAGCAGGCATGGCCGCCGTGCCCTGCCAAGCCCGGGTGTTGAACCTGAGACCAAGCCAGGTAGGTGTGTGGCCTGTACACCTAGCCACTTGTATTTCTTGTGCTTCACTTCCTATGCTGTCACATGAAACATATTTATTCCTTGTTTTCACAATGTTTCACTCTTAATTTTTGTACTTGTGTTGTGCTATGTATGTATGGCAGCATGTCCTCAAAACACTAAGCAACATAAGAGGGAAGGAAATGAGGTGGTGATTTATTACTTCTCTTATATGACAATAAAAAAGTTGTCAAAGGCATGTCAAGTTTGTGTGCAGGTTTCTGCATTTGAGTGTTGAAGCATGTGTAAATTCACTTGATAAGTATTTGGCTTTTTAAATTGATGTTTGGATGATAATGTGAAGATTAACATGGCATTGTACTAATCTCCTAAAAAAGGCTGGGAACCATCTGTTCATAATATGTGTAGGAGGCTCAACGTATCAGGTGTTTAAGCTTTTAGATTGTGATTTGATAGGAGGAATTATGTTAAGAAGGTCACATGACCTTGGTTGTCCATGTTGTATAGAATGTTTTCCAATTAAATTTCTTTCAGTTTCCCTATCTTTTTTACAGAGATGTAGTTTAAATATTTGATTCCAAAGTCAGTTAAGTTTTTTTTTTTTTTTTCATTCCTGATCAACTCTGTGCTCTTTCATAAGAGGCATTGATCTGTGCCTTTTCATAGAAGTATGGTCCATGACCTAGTGACATGCAAGGTTTATTGAAGGGACCTGAAAAAGAACCATATTACAGTGATGAAATTATTCCTTTGAAAGTATTGATGGCTGATCTCTTTCTATAGGTGAGGGTTAGTGTTCTCTACTGTACCAAATACTGAACTGTCTTTTGTACTATTTCTCCATCTGTATCCTACCCAGTAATGGTAATAGACTGAGGAACTCCCCACCTTTGTTAATTTTTACTAAGTATTGTCCTAGTGGTAATCAGATGCAGCATTGATTTGCTTAGGAGTTGGGTATCTGAGAATGGGTGGTTATTGGCACCAAGTGCAGCTCAGTTGTGGGTAACTCCAGTTGTTGGGAGCATTCCATGGTACACAGATGGGGGGTTAGTCTTGCCTTGGACTCTTGCAAATGTGTACTATGCCCCAGTGAGTTTTGTTTTTATTTGACATGAATCCCAAGTTTATTTAGGCATTTCAGGGACTTATTGTGGGTGATGGAGATCTCCACAGCACTCTTCTCTTGGTGGGTGGGTAGCTGTAGAAAAATTCATATGAATAGAGATGTCAGATGTAAGTAAAATAGAGAAATGTTGATTTGATTGTGAACTAAATCCCACAACTTATATTATCTTTGATAAGAAAGGTTTCGTTTAGACCATGAAAATTGAATAAATGAAGCTAAGCATTATTTTACTGCAACAAGAAGGCACACAAAGTGAAGGAGATTGCATACTTGACTTTAGTTTGTTGTTCCTTTGATGGGGAACTTGTATCATTGTTAAAAGCTTAAATCCTGTAAAATAGCATGGATCCATCTGAATCTTTATTCAGTCAAAAGTTTATATGATGTGTAGACTATTCAAGCTTGCCAGCCTGGAGCCTGGAGCCTGCTTGTTGTAGAGTTGTCCTACGTTCTGTAGATTTGCTTGATATTATAAACAATTATGGTAAAATTTTTGTAAACAATTTTGTTCTTTATTTCTTTCAGTATCAGATTCAGTATTTTCTCCATCTTATGGCAGCATATATTTTCAACACAGAGTGAGGGCAGTGTCATTCCTCCTGTCCACTACCCCAACTTCTACTCCCAACACTACCACAGCAATGAGCGGTCTGGTATGGTGGCTGAGGATTCTTTTGAAGAGGACAACGCTTCTGCTTCATCTGAGCAGGTCAGAAGGTGGATGGCAGCAGTACTAGTAGCAGACTGGTGTTACCTTGATGCTACTGCTACATTGCATTATTTGCATAGTTTTTTCAGTTGTCATGGACTTTGTGTAATATATATAAAAGTACATGAAGCTCAAGAAACTTGTTGATAAGGTTTATGTTCAGCATACAAATTGTAGGATGCAAAGACAAGGATTGAAATATCATTGCCACAATTCCTGACAAAGCATTTGGTGCCACAGAATATTCAGCAATGTAATGTTTGTTTGGCAAACAAACCAGTTTCCCTGAATGATAGCTTTATTTCTGCAGGTTAATACAGTCTCTCTATGGGGGAGAGTTTGGAGACAAAGCCAAGCATATATATATATATATATATATATATATATATATATATATATATATATATATATATATATATATATATATATATATATATATATATATATATATATATATATATATATATATATATATATATATATATATATATATATATATATATATATATGTGGTTTGTGAGCCAAGCATACTGATCATTACACTATCATGTGTAGTTTTAATATGTAATTTAGATCAAAGACAGTGCAGTGATAGAGGAAAAATTATTCACTAGATTTTTTCAGAGAAGTTTTATGACATAAAGGATTAATTGAACGATCAGTATATATATTGGCTCACTAGCTGCATCTCTTTAACACAGAAAGCTTTCACTAATTATCTTGACCCAATTCATTAAGTGCATCGCTGTTGTGGGAGGGAAGATATGCAGTGTTTCCCTGCCATCTGTGGGAGTTACATTCTAGAGCCTCCTGCAAGTAGTTAAAAATCTGTGAATATGGGAAACCATCCTTATAAGGATCAGAACTACCTATATTTATAGTTTAAACCTTAAACTATGCATCTCACATTTACTAAGCAATTCACTTTAACACAATAAAAAACAGTTATTATATGTATAGTACATGATATTTTAATTAAAAAATACAGTGCACTATAAAATAAAAGGGGAATAAGTTGATATGTACAATAAACCCTTGATATAATGAACTTCTATTTACCAAATTTCAGGTATAACAACCTATTTAAGGCTGCTGTCTGCTGCCTCTCTCTCTCTCTCTCTCTCTCTCTCTCTCTCTCTCTCTCTCTCTCTCTCTCTCTCTCTCTCTCTCTCTCTCTCTCTCTCTCTCTCTCTCTCTCTCTCTCTCTCTACACATATATAGCAAATTTTCATCTCAAGTGACCCACTCTCCCCCATATGTGTTCGTTATATCTTGGGTTACTGTAATTTATAACTGAAAGAATAATTTGGGCTCTTTGGGCTGAAAGACTGAGCTGGTGGTGACACCTGGCAACTCTGAAAACTCCCCATTTGTTAGGTTAGGTTAGGGAAAACTCTGCAAATATGCAAAACCATGAATATGTGAGGGAACGCTGATATATGCTATCTCTTATTTGTTGTAGATGTATTCCATTCTATTGGCATAGAACGATAGGAAAATGGCATCAAGGAAGTAGGGATGCCACCAAACTAAGGAAATAGAGAAGTCAAAATTTAGTCATTGCTCTGCTTTGTGAATTGTTAGATATTGTGCCTGGTGGCTCCACTTCACCATTCCTCAAATCAGGGCGGTCAAGTTCTCAACTTCAGCCAAAAGTATTCTAAAAAAGTAGCTTAAGAAAAAATATGTATTTATTACAGTCCATGTAATGAAAAGGAACTAATCATGATTAAACAAAGAACTCTATGTTCTCCTTTATGAAAGAGTGAGAAATTCATATATTATAAATATGGGAGGTATATATATTACAGTCCCTGTATTGAAGGGGAACTCATCATGATCGAATGGATAACTATGTTCTCTTTTATGAAAGAGTGAGAAATTAATTATGAGCGAAACAAAGTTTACTATGGAGGTTGTTGTTTCGTTTTGAGGGGCCTGGCTCGGTCTGACCATAACCCTATTCAGTCGCTAATATCTCCAGAACTATGTGGCTGATCGTAACAGAATTAGCATCATATGATAGCACACCTCTATCAATTTTATATGGTATAGCTTTCATCTCTTCTATTGGGTGAAGTTAACTTACTAAAAGTAGAAGGGTGTCAGAAATGGGATTTCTCAAAAACTACTCAACCAGTTTTAATGAAACTTAAGAGGTGTCATGTTATAATTTTAATAAAATTCCTTACGTCAACTTTGAAGTAGCACTGTACATGCACAAAGTCAAAATTACAACTTTTTAAGTAATTAACTGATCAAGCTCAAATTTTTGTTTGTAATAAGAGTAATACAAGTTATGATGAAAAATCATATGAAATTTGCAACACTACTGTGCATATACAAAATACAATACAAAACTTTTTGTAAAGTGACCATCAGTTTTCTGCAATTTTCACCAATTTTCTTTTGTCTCAATGAGAGCGGATAGATACCACTGAACACAAAATGAAATTTCCTATCAGGTGGTATATAGCACAACCACTGGGCTCTTGCAGAGTTTTGAGCTAGAGTGATTTGAATATTAGGCAAGTGCATGATGTGTGGGGTGCCTGAAGTTGCCTCTCTCTCTCTCTCTCTCTCTCTCTCTCTCTCTCTCTCTCTCTCTCTCTCTCTCTCTCTCTCTCTCTCTCTCTCTCTCTCTCTCTCTCTCTCTCTCTCTCTCTCTCTCTCTCTCTCTCTCTCTCTCTCTCTCTCTCTCTCTCTCTCTCTCTCTCTCTCTCTCTCTCTCTCTCTCTCTCTCTCTCTCTCTCTCTTCTTGAAATACTCCTTCCACTGATGCATTACTGACATCTTTGCTCGTTAATCGCCTTCCAAGGCATTTTATTGGTATATTATAACTTTTCTTCATTAAATTGTGTAACATTTGCTGTCTTTGATATAATTTTCTATCTGTACAACATCACCTCTCCTCTAGTAAACCTCATCTTTATTTATGATATGCATGTACAGTATTATGAATAAAATAATAAAAAATAATTAGATAAAAACCAACTTAAAATTTACTTGATGGGTCCTGTTGATGATGCTCATCAAGGCTAGTGTCTTCTGGTATCAACCCTAAGTCTCTTGAGACCCCCCTCTCAACTTTTTCTTCATTAATTTCTACAACATTCACAGTCTTAGATCTAGTTTTCAATTTCTAGAACACAATCTCTCCTCTACTAAACCTCATCTTCTTTTCCTCATTGAAACATAGGTGTCTGAGGCAACTTACAATAGCCCCTTTTCTGTTCCCTCCTACTTTCTTTATTCTCATTTTCAATCCAAAGCTGAATGTTGCATTTATGTGCGCAATGACTTAACCTGCTGTTGTGCCCACACTCTTGAATATTCTGAGTTTTTCACCATCTGGTTACTATTACAGAGTCACTCTCAAACTAAATTTATCTGTGTTGTATACCTCTCACCTAACTCCTCAGACTATAAGAAATTCTTTGACTACTTAACCTCCAAAGTGGAGCACATTCTGACTCACTTCCCTTTTGCAGAGACCTCCATTCTTGGAGACTTCAATGTTCACCACCAGCTTTGGGTTTCCTCTCCCTTCACTGACCATCATGGTGAACTAGCCTTCAACTTTGCTATCCTCCAATTGGTACAACACCCTGCTCATATCCTTGACCGTTTTGGAGATACACCCAACATTCTTGACCTTTTCCTAACCTCTAATCCTTCTGCTTATGCTGTTACCCTATCTTCTCCATTGGGCTCCTCCAATCACAATCTCATATCTGTATCTTGTCCTATTGCTCCAATCCATCCTCAGGATCTCCTAAGGAGAGGTGCCTCTGGTGTTTTGCCTCTGCTAGTTGGGGGGAACTGAGGAGGTATTTTGCTGAATTTCCTTGGAATGATTACTGCTTCTGTGCCAGAGACTGTGTGCCGAGCGCATAACGGAGGTGATAGTGTCTGGCATTGGGCCCTACATTCCTCACTCTTTTTCTCGACCTAAACCTTCCAAACCTTGGTTTAACACAGCCTGTTCTCCTGCTATTCATGATAGAGAGGTAGCTCACAAAAGGTACTTGAGCCTTCCATTACCAGAATCTCTTGCACTTTATATTTCTGCCCATACCTAAACCTTCCAAACCTTGGTTTAACACAGCCTGTTCTCCTGCTATTCATGATAGAGAGGTAGCTCACAAAAGGTACCTGAGCCTTCCATTACTAGAATCTCTTGCACATTATATTTCTGCCCGGAACCATGCCAAGTCTGTTCTCCGACTAGCCAAAACTTCTTCATTAATAGAGTGTCAAAATCTTTCAAGATCTAACTCCCCTCGTGATCTCTGGCACCTAGCCAAAAACATCTCCAATAACTTTGCTTCTTCTTTCCCTCCTTTACTTCAACCAGATGGTACCACTGTTATCATATCTATCTCTAAAGCTGAACTCTTTGCTCATACCTTTGCTAAAAACTCTACCTTGGACAATTCAGGGCTTGTTCCTCCCTCTCCTCCATCCTCCATGCTACCTATTAAAATTCTTCACAATGATGTTTTCCATGCCCTTGCTGGCTTAAACCCTCGGAAGGCTTATGGACCTGATGGGGTCCCTCCTATTGTTCTCCAAAACTGCCCCTCTGTGCTTGCACCTTGCTAGTCAAACTCTTTCATCTTTGTCTATCAACATCTATCTTTTCTTCTTGCTGGAAGCTTGCCTACATTCAGCCTATTCCTAAAAAGGGTGACCGTTCTAATCCCTGAAATAACCATCCTGTTGCTGTAATTTCCTGCTTATCTGAAGTTTTTGATGCATCAACAGGAAGATTCTTAAACATCTATCACTTCACAACCTTCTATCTGATCAACAGTATGGGTTCCGTCAATGCCACTCTACTGGTGATCCGGCTTTCCTTACTGAGTCTTGATTATCCTCTTTTAGAGATTTTGGTGAATCTTTTGCTGATGCCTTAGACATATCAAAAGCTTTTGATAGAGTGGCACAAAGCTTTGATTTCCAAATTACCCTCCTACAGCCTCTATCCTTCTCTTGGTAACTTGATCTCGAGTTTCTTTTCTGACCATTCTATTGGTACTGTGGTAGATGGTCACTGTTCTTCTCCTAAATCTATTGACAATGGTGCTCCTCAGGGTTTTGTCCTGTCACCCACTCTCTTCCTATTATTCATCAATGACCTTCTAAACCAAACTTTTGTCCTATCCATTCCTATGCTGATGATACCACCCTGCACTTTTCCGCGTCTTTTTGTAGACGTCCAACCCTTCAGGAAGTAAACAGTTCACACAAGGAAGCCACAGAATTCCTGACTTCTGATCTCTCCAAAATTTCTGACTGGGGGAGAGTGAACTTAGTATTGTTCAGTGTCCCAAGAATTCAATTCCTCCGTCTATCAATTCGACACAACCTTCCAGACAACTATCCCCTCTTCTTCAGTGACACTCAACTGTCCCCCTTCTCTACACTGAACATCCTCAGTCTGTCCTCTGTCCTTTAATCATAATCTAAACTGGAAACTTCACATCTCATCTCTAGCTAAAACAGTTTCTGTGAAGTTAGGCATCAGTCTTCTTCACCAGTTTTTCTCACCCCCACCCCTCCTTATCCGTCCATGTATGTAGTATGCTATCTTTTAGATAGGGTGTAATCAAAAGTTTTCCATCTCATCAACTCCTTTCCTCTAACTGACCGTCTTCAGCCTCATTCTCATTGCTGCAATGTTGCATCTCTTGCTATCTTCTACTGCTATTTTCATGCCAACTGCTCTTCTTATCTTGTGAAGTGCATGCCTCCCCTCCTCCCTTGGTTTTGCTGCATAAGACTTTCTTTTTTCTCTCATCCCTATTCTGTCCACTTCTCTAATGCAAGTTAACCAGTAATCTCAATCATTCATCCCTTTCTCTAGTAAACCTTGGAACTCCCTGCCTGCCTCTGTATTTCCACCTTCCTATGACTTGAACTCTTTCAAGAGTGAGGTTTCAAGACACTTAACTTGTATTTTTGACTAACATTTTTGACTGTTTGGGGACTGGCACCTCAGTGGCTGTTTTTTTTTTTTTTTTTTTTTTGCTGGAATTTTTGTTTCCCTTGGCCTGTGCCACTCCTACATGAAGGGGAAAAAAAGAAAAAAAAGGGAGGTAGATGTGATCAGGGACTGAACCAGGAATGAACATACCAGAATACCAAGCCTTAACTACCAGGACCATGAGGTACTTCACAGCTAATCTAGCTTTGGCTCATATTTGTGTCCTATCACTGCATTACATGGCTCTTCCTTCTAGGTTAATTTCTGATGTTTCATTAATTTAATGTGGTACAATAAGTATCCAAACAATCCAAAGTGTGTGTCTGGGAAGTGTGGTTCTGGTCTTGCAAGGTTTACCAGAGTATTCACTAGGAAGCCCCTGCTCCATTCATGTTTTCTCCGTTTTTTGGGTGGGACACTCATTTCCTGTTTGACTCAACAAAACAATGCCATCATAAGTTCGTACTAGGCTTTATTTTTTCCCCTATATGAAATCTTTTAAGACCATCCCACCACTATGTTGCCAATGTCATAGTTAAACAAAGAAATACATTTCCTATTACAAAATAAAAAATTATGAAAAAAAAAAAATTATAAACATGGGAAGTGGATGTGACCAGGGATTGAAACCAGATCTGACAAGCTTAAAGGACAAGCCTTTAGCTGACATAATCATAAAGTACATCACATCTAGTTTAGCTTTAGCTCATGTTTTCACATCCTAGCTGAGGTCTAAAAATGTGTACCAAGCATTTATGTTCCTTTTTACATAAGCTACTGTTGTTATTTGTCGACAGTATATAATTTATTTAGAGCTGCCTGTTATTTATTTTTCCAGTTTTTAGAGTAACATCTCACAGGTATCAATAATTTTAACCCCCTGAGCAACAAGCAACACAGTGGTGTGCATCTCAGGGCTCTGATGGGTAATGAATGTATGTGCCTCATGATTTTCAATCCTTAAATCAAAATGAAAGTGGGAGAGAGATATTTTGAACATTACTTAGCAACATTTACAAAACTGCTCCCTACCACTTTTAGTGACTTGCCATCTGGTATTCTATACAAGGCAAGTATCATGGAAGGAGGTGATCTGCCCTCATCCTAATGAATGGCTAAGTGCAAATGCAAGCTAACCTCATCCACTCCCATTAAGTGCTGTTAGACAAGGAGTCACAGTGGAAGAACATTCCTTTTGATATGTGGGGAAAGCAGTGAGGGCAGGTGGGGCAAGTGAGCTGTAGCCAGTACTATATCCAGCATAATGAACACACCTTTACTTCCTGTTGAACTAAAATAATGAGTCAGACAAAAGTGTATATTTAGTCTACATAAGTTAAAATAAATATTATAATATATATATATATATATATATATATATATATATATATATATATATATATATATATATATATATATATATATATATATATATATATATATATATATATATATATATATATATATATATATATATATATATATATATATATATATATATATATATATATATATATATATATATATATATATATATATATATATATATATATATATATATATATATATATATATATATATATATATATATATATATATATATATATATATATATATATATATATATATATATATATATATATATATATATATATATATATATATATATATATATATATATATATATATATATATATATATATATATATATATATATATATATATATATCATAAGACACTCAAAAAACAAGTTTTTTGGTAATGTTGTTTTGTTTAAGCATTTTTGGCGGCTAACACTTTCATATGCACTGAAAAGACATGCTTCTGACATAATTAGGTCAGAATCGGATGCTATCGCCTTGCAGGCAGATTAGATAGAATAAATGAATGGACGGATAGATGGCAAATGCAATTTAATATCAATAAATGCAAAGTGCTTAGCGTAGGTAGAGGAAACCCACACAATAGGTACACATTAGACAACCAAACTCTGGTAGGTACAGGGTACGAGAAAGATTTAGGAGTTATAGTTAGCTCTGAACTCCATCTAGGGAAACAATGCATAGAAGCCAGAAACAAGGCAAATAGGGTACTAGGATTAATTTTTAGGAGTGTTAAAAGTAGAAGGCCGGAAGTAATATTAAAGTTATACTTGGCGCTGGTCAGACCTCATCTAGACTACGCGGTGCAGTTCTGGTCCCCACATTACAGGAAAGATATAGGTCTATTAGAATCAGTACAGAGGAGAATGACTAAAAGGATACAGGAGATGAGGAGCATTCCTTACGAGGCGAGGTTGAAGCTGTTAAATTTACATTCTTTAGAGAGACGTAGGTTAAGAGGGGACCTGATAGAAGTCTTTAAGTGGTATAAGGGTTATAACAAGGGAGATGTAAGCAAAATTCTTAGGATCAGCAACCAGGGTAGAACAAGAAATAACGGGTTCAAGCTTGAAAAATTTAGGTTTAAGAAGGAGATAGGAAAAAATTGGTTCTCAAATAGAGTGGTAGATGAGTGGAAAGGCCTCAGTAATCATGTATTTAGTGCTAGGACACTAGAGGCTTTAAGAGAAGATTAGACAAGTTTATGGATGGGGATAGCAGATGGAAATAGGTAGGTGTGTTTCATACAGGGATTGCCACGTGTAAGCCTGGTCGCTTCTTGCAGCTTCCCTTATTTCTAATGTTCTTATGTTCTTATGTTCCTCTCGATATCTATTTTAATTTATCCACAGGCAGTGCTTTGCATGCATTTTACTGCTTTGGTACCTAACAATGTGAAAATCACTTAAAATACACGTCTTTGTTAATCCTGTTGTATTTCTTCATATAAAGTGTTATTTATTCGTTTTAACGTTTTGGTACCTAGGAAGCTAAAAAAAAAAAAAAAAAAAAAAAACTAAAAATACGTTTCTCGCAATGTCTTTCGTTTCCCAGTGTATGGTACTTTGCCTGGATCTTGGGGTTTTCTACGTAACAGTCTCAAAAAACAATCAAAACTTATGCTTTTAAGTAAAGTTTTGTTTGTGTTTAAAGGGTTTTTTACACCCGATTAGGCGTTTTGGTACGTAACTAAAAAACACTCAAAAGACACGTTTATGGTAATGTTTTTTTTTTTTTTTTGTTTTCTTGTATAAAAATATTCCTTTCTTTTTAGCGTTTTTGGTGCCTAGCACGCTCATAAACTTGTTTCTCCATATTGAATGCAATTAATGTGTTTTCACATTAATAATTTCTAAAACATTCTTTACATACGCTTCTTGTAATTTATTTACTTTCCCCAAATAGGGTATTTTAGATGAATTTTGGTGCTATTCTTCGTAAGAAGCTCAAAACCCTGAAAATAAACGTTTCCCGTAATGTTATTCTTTTTTCTCCATAAAGGGTGTTTTGCAACCATTTAAGCGTTTTGGTTCGTAGGTACCTGAAAAACAGACAAAAGATACGTTTTTGGTAATGTTGTTTTGTTTTCCCATAGAGGGAACTGTCCATGCTTTTTCGCGTTTTGGTGCCTATAATACTATCAAAAGACATTTTTTTTTCTGGAAATATCGTTTCGTTTCCGTGTCTTGCATGCATTTTTAACGTTTTCGTACCTAACAAAGTGATATACACTCAAAATACATGTTTTCATTAGTGTTGTTTTATTTCTCCATTCTTGCGTTTTAACCTTTTGGTACCTAAAAAAAAGCTCAAAAAACACTCATAATACAGGTTTCTCTTGATATACTTTCTTTTCCCCAAGAGAACTTTGCATGTATTTTGATGTTTTTTGTAAGCTCAAAACACTCAAAGGACGTTTTTGGTAATGATTTTCTGTTTCTCCATAAAGGATGTTTTGCATGCGTTTTAGCGTTTTGGGACGTAAAAAACAGAAAAATACTCAAAACTCACGTTTTTATTTATATCGTGTTCTATTCCAACATAGGATGCTTTTCACTTTTTTTTTTAATGTTTTGGTGCCTGACATGTACAAAAAGACTCAAAAGATACGTTTCTTATAAAGTCGTTTCTTTTCCCCATTGATTTTTGCGTTTTGGTACCTAACAAACACTCAAAATAGATGTTGTTCTGTTTCACCATATAGAGAGCTATTCATGTTTTTTTTTTTTTCGCGTTTTCTTACCTAAAAAGATCTAAAACACTCATAATACACGTTTCTCGTAATGACTTCTCGTTTCCCTAAATAGGCAATTTTTACATGCATTTTTGACGTTTTTCTACGTAATAAACTCAGAAAAACTGAAAATTCACGTTTTTGGTAATATTATTTTTCTCCATAAAAGTTTTTTTTTTTTTTAATGAGTTTTAGTGTTTTGGTACGTAACTAGCTCAAAAACACTGGAAAGACGCATTTTTGGTAATATTGTTTTGTTTTCCCATATGGGTTGCTTTCCATGCTTTTAAGCGTATTGGTGACAAACACTCTCATAAACAGTGAAAAGACACACTTCTGGAAATGTCGCTGTATAGTGTGCCTTTTATAGATTTTCGCGTTTTGGTACCTACCAATGTGAAAAAAAAATCAAATTGTTCTTTTTCTCCATATGGAGTGCTTTTCATTAATTTTAGCGTTTTAGTACCTAAGAAGCTTAAAAATATTCATAATACACGTTTCTCCTAATGTATTTTTATTACCCATATAGAGTTTCTTGCATGTAATAAAGCGTTTTTATTTATTTTTTTTTCGTGACAATCTCAAAAACACTGAACATAGACGTTTTTCGTAAAAAAAAAAAAAAAAAAAAAATTCTATTTCTACATAATTTTTTTTTTTTTTGTTTAGTGCGTTTTACCGTTTTGGCACGTAAGTAGCTCAAAACAAAGTCAAAGGACAAGTTTTTTGATAATGTTGATTTATTTTTTCCGTGTTTTTTTTTCTTTTAGCGTTTTTGTGCATAACACACTTATAAATACTAAAATTACATATTTCTGGAAATGTCGTTTCGATTCCCCATGGATGGTGCTTTGCATGCATTTCGGCCTTTTGGTACCTAAGAATGCGAAATACATTCAAATTACACGTTTTTGGTAATGTCGTTTCTTTTCCGCATATAGGGTGCTTTACATGCATTTCGCGTTTTGGTACCAAAGAATGTGAAATACACATGAAAATACACGTTTTTGGTTATGTTTTTTTTTTTTCTCTCTATATTGATGCTTTTTTTTTTTTTATCGTTTTGGTACCTAAGAAGCTCAGAAACACTCATAATACAGGTTTCTCGTAATGTTCTTTCGTTGCCCCATTTAGGTTACTTGCATGGATTTTGTTGTTTTTGTATGTAGGAATCTTAAAATACTCAAAATACTTGTTTTTGATTTTTTTTTTTTTTTTTTTTATGTTTCTCCGTAAAGAGTGTTTTGCATGCTTTTTAAGGGTTTTCGTTTGTATGAAACTGAAAAACCTTCAAAAGACACGTTTTTGGTTTTATACTATATACTATATACTATATGTTTTATACTACCATATAGGGTGCTTGCCGTGCTTCTTAGTGTTTTGATGCCTAACATGCACAAAAATATTTAAAGCATACTTTTCTTATAATGTTTCGTTTCCCGTATAGGGAGCTTTGCATACATTTTGATGTTTTGTTACCTAACAATGTGAAAAACATTCAAAATATAGGTTTTTGGTAACGTTTTTTTTTTTCTTCTTTTTCCATAGAGTCCGTTAAGTGCATTTTATCGTTTTGGTACCCAAGAAGTTCAGAAACACTCATAATACACGTTTCTAGTAATGTCCTTTCGTTTCCTCGTATATGATGCATTACATGCATTTTGGAATTTTGGTAGCTAACAAGGTGAAAAACACTCAAAATACAAGTTTTTGGTAATGTTCTGTTTCTCCATGTAAAAGTCCTTTCGTTATCGTTTTCTTACCTAAGAAACTAAAAAACACTCATTATACACGTTTCTTATAATGTTCATTTGTTTTCTCATATAGAGTGCTTTGTATGCCCTTTGGCATTTTTTTTTCTACGTAATAAGCTTAAAAACACTCAAAATACACGATTATGGTAATGTTATTCTGTTTCTCCGTTAAGGGTGTTTTGTATGCGTTTTAGCGTTTTAGTTCGTAAGGACGTCAAAAACATTCTAAATTCCCATATAGGCTGTTTTCCATGCCTTTTCAATATTTTGGTACATACCACGACGACATATTTTTATATTGTCGTTTCGTTTAACCGTATTTGCATTCATTTCTGCGTTTGGAACCTGACAATGTAAAAAAATAAAAATAAAAAATGCAAATTTTAAGTAAGTTTTTCAGTTTCTCCAAATACAATGCTATTTAAGCGTTTTAGAGTTTTCATACCTGGGAAAAAAAAAAAAAAAACATTTAGACGTTTTTCGTAATGTTCTTTCCTTTACCCTTTGCATACATTTTTTGCGGTTTTGTACTTAACGAGCTCAAAAAGTTAAAATACACGATTTTTGTTATATTGATATTTATTTTCCATAAAAGGATGTTTTACATGTGTTTTATATTTACTGTACGTAGAAAGAACAAAACACTCAAAAGACACCTTTTTCGTAATAATATTTTTATTCACACATATGGCATATGGTGATTTCCCTGCTTTTTGGCGCTATGGTGCATAACACTCCTTAAAAACCCAAAAGACACGTTTCTGGTAATGTCAAAAGCCATTTAGTATCTTTCGATTCATTCCGGCGTTTTGGTAAATAATAATGTGAAAAATACTCAAAATACACATTTTAGGTAAAGTTGTTTTGTTTATCCATATATAGAGTTATTCATTCTCATAATACACGTTTCTCGTAATGTCATTTTGTGTAACCATATAGGATCTTTGGTATACATTTTGTCGTTTCTGTACCTAACAAGGTGAAAAAAAACTAAAACATACGTTTTTGGAAATGTTCTTTTCTCTATAAAAGAGTGATATTCATGCGTTTTAGCGTTTTAGTACTTAAGAAAATCAAAAACACTAAAAAATATGCCTTTTTTTTTCTAATGGTCTTTCCTTTCATTATATAACTTTGCATGCACTTAGACGTTTTGTTACATAAAAATGTGAAAATACTCAAATTACACATTATTTGGCAAGGTTTTTTTTTCTGTTTCTCCATATACACGAATTTTTGCGTTTTTTGCCTTGTGGTTCTTACGAAACTATAAAACACTCATTATACACGTTTCTCATAATGTCCTTTTGTTTCCCAATATAGAGTGCTTTGCATCCATTTTCGCGTTTTTTGTAGGTAACAAGCTCAAAAACACTCAAAATATACCTTTTTGGTAATGTTATTCTATTTCTTCATATTGGTTGGTTTGCATCCGTTTTAGCGTTTTTGTACGTAAAACACTGAAAAGGCACGTGTTCAGTAATTTTGTTTTGGATTCCCATATAGAGTGACTTCCATATTATTTATCTTTTGGTGCCTAACATGCTGAAAACACTCAAAAGACAGGTTTCTGGTAAAGTCGTTTAATTTCCCCAAATAGGTGGCTTTGCATGCACTTTAGGGTTTGGTACATAGCAATCTGAAAAAAAGCTAAAATTAACTTTTTTGATAATGTTCTTTTTTTCCACATAATTTTCCTGAATTTTGCATGAATTTCGGCATCAAGGTACCTATGAAGATGAATAACAGAAAAAAAATACTATTATTTTTTTTTTTTTTGGTTTCTCTATAAAGAGTGTTATAATACACTTTTCTCGTAATGTCATTTCCTTTCCCAAACATAGGGTTCCTTGCATGTATTTCAGCGTTTTTATAGGTAACATGCTCAAAACACTCAAAATACATGTTCTTTGGTAATGTTATTCTGTTTCTCCATAAAAGGTGTTTTGCATGCGTTTTAGCGTTTTGGTATGTAAAGAGCTCAAAAACACTTAAAGGCAAGTTCTTGGTAAAAGTTGGTTTTATTCCCATGTAATGTGATTGCCTTGCTTTTTAGTGCTTTATTGCCTAACACACTCAAAAACACTCAAAAGTCACTTTCCTGGATATGTCAGTTTTTTCCCACATAAAGCTAGTTTCGCATGCAATTTGTGGTTTTGGTAACTAAGAATGTGAAAAACACTCAAAATACACGCATTTGGTAAGGTTGATCTGTTTCTCTATTAAGAGTGTTATTCATGAGTTTCAGCGTTTTGGTATCTAAGAATCTCAAAAACACTCATAATGCACGTTTCTCGTAATGTCGCTCTTTTTCCTCATATAGGGTGCTTTGCATGCATTTTGGCATTTTTTTTTTTTCACGTAATAGCTGAAAACACTGAAAATACACGCTTTTGGTAATAAGAACATAAGAACATAAGAAATAAGTAAATCTGCAAGAAGGCATCAGGCCTACACGTGGCAGTACTTGTATGAAATATGCCTACCTATTTCCACCTATCATCCCCATCCATAAATGTCTAATTTTCTCTTACAGTTCCCAAATGCCTCAGCACTAACAGCTTGATTACTAAATCCGTTACAGTCATCTACTACTCTATTTGAGAACCAATTCTTTCCTGTCTATCAAGTTTTCAGGCTTGAACCCGTTTTTCTTGTTCTGTCATGGTTATTGATTCTAAGAATTTTCCTTATGTTCCCCTTGTTGTAACCCATATACCACTTAAAGACTTCTGTCAAGTCCACTCTTAACCTACGTCTCTTTAAAGAATGTAAATTTAACAGCTTGAATCTCGCTTCGTAAGGAATACTCCTCATCCCCCGTATCCTTTTAGTCATTCTCCTTTGTAATGATTCTAATAGACCTTTATCCTTCCTGTGATCTGGTGACCAGAATTGGACAGCGTAGTCTAAATGAAGTCTGACCAGCGCCAAATGTAACTTTAATATTACTTCGGGAGTTCTACTTCTAGCACTCCTGAAAATGAATCATAATACACTATTTGCTTTGTTTCGGGTCTCTTTGCATTGCTTTCTTAGACGGAGTTCAGAGCTAATTTTAACTCCCAAATCTTTTTCATACCCTGAACCTACCAGAACTTCGTTGTTCATTGTGTAACTACTGTGTAGGTTTCTTCTACTTACGCTAAGTGCTTTGCATTTGTTGATATTAAACTGCATTTGCCATCTGTCTGTCCATTCGTTCATCCTATCCAGATCTGCCTGCAAGGCGATGGTATGCGATTCTGACCTAATTAATCTACATATTCTCGTGTCATCCGCAAATTTACTAACAACACTACTAATTCCACTATCCAAGTCATTGATATATATTACAAACAACATTAGCCCTAATACTGATCCCTTGGGCACCCCATTAGTTACTTGACCCCACTCGGATTTAGAGCCGTTTATTACAACACTGTCGCCTGCCGCTTAGTCATGACCTTATCCAATCTAAACACCTCATCTCTCTCGTGCGCCCTAACCTTTCTCAGTAGCCTCTGATGGGGCACCTTGTCAAACGCTTTACTAAAGTCCTGATATAGGATGCCATAACTATCACCATTATCTACTGCCTTGTAAACCTTACTGTATAAACTTACCAAGTTTGTCAGGTGAGACACAGCATGGCTTTGTGAAGCCATGCTGTGACTGATTTATCAAGTTATGTTTGTCTAAATGCTCTTACATGTTCTTCGCTATTATTGACTCCATTATTTTACATTCAACAGAAGTTAAGCTGACAGGTCTATGATTAGATGTTAAAGTTTTATCTCCTTTCTTAAAGATAGGTACTATATTCGCCTGCCTCCAGATTACCGATACCTCACATGACTGAAGTGATTTCCTAAGGACAGAAACTAACAGATTACTTATAACTTTTTTCCATTCCTTAAATACTGTGGAATATATTTCATCTGGTCCTGGTGACTTGAGCTTTTCAGCTTATCTATCTCCTATTCCACTATCTCTTTAGTTATGGTAATATCTGTCAGCTTCTCATTTTCTTCTACTCTAAATATCTTGTCACTATTCGGCAAATCCTGCATGTTTTCCTGGGCAAAGACAGTTAAAAAATACTCGTTCACAATTTTACTAATCTCCTCCCAACAACTAAGCAGGTCCCATTCTGCTGTCTTTAAGGAACTATTGTTTCTCTATTCTTCGTCTTATATGCCTGATAAAATCCCTTGGGGTCCATCTTTGCTTGGCTGGCTACCTTTAATTCATAACTATTTTTAGCTTTCCTTGTTAAACTCCTGACTTTTCTAAATAATTCATCATATTAAAACCACTTCCCCTGTCTTTAATCTCATATATACTTATCTTTCGCCCTAAGTAGTGTTTTAACCTCAGTCATCCATTTAGGATCATTCTTCTGCGATCTTATTCTTCTGTAAGGGATGTTCCCTAACTGTCCTGAATGTAATTTATCAACGAAATATTTATTTCGCTTCTCCATAAAGGGTGTTTTGCTTGGGTTTTAGAGTTTCTGTACATAAGAACCTATAAAACACGTTTTTAGTAGTGTTGTTTTGTATTCCTTTATAGAGCGCTTTCCATGCTTTTTAGCGTTTTGGTGTCTAACACGATCAAAAGCACTCAAAAGACACGTTGGTGACATTGTCGTTTCGTTTCCCGATAAAAAGGGCTTTCAATGCTTTTTGTCTTTTGGTACTTAACAATATGAAAAAAAGTTTAAGTAAAAATTTTCGGTAGAGTTGTTTTTCCATATAAAGTGCTAATCACGTGTTTTTTGCGTCTTGGTACATAAAAAACTCAAAATCTCTCATAATACACTTTTCTCGTAATGTTCTTTCTTTTCTCCATGTAGGATGCTTTGCGTGTATTTTGGCATTTTTATACTTAACAAGCACAAAAAGAATCAAAATACAAGTTTTTGGTAATGTTATTCTGTTTCTCCATAAAGGTTGTTTTGCATGCGTTTCAGCGATTTCGGACGTAAGAAGGTCAAAAACACTCTAAAGATACTTTTTTTGGTAATGTTATTTTGTATTGCCAAATAAGGTGCTTTCAATGCTTTTTAGCATTTTGATTCCTAACACTCAAGTAAACACTCAAAAGACACGTTTCATGTAATATCGTTTTGGTTCTTCATATAGGGATCTGCATGCATTATGATGTTTTGCTACATAATGTGAAAAACGCTCAAAATAAAGGTTTTAGCTAATGTTCTTTTTCTCTATATAGGGTGCTATTCATGCGTTTTAGCGTTTTGGTACTTAGGAAGCTCAAAAACACTAATAAAACTTGTTTCTCTTAATGTCTTTTTATTTCCCCATATAGGATGCTTCGTATGTATTTTGACGTTTTGGTACATAACAAGAAAAAAAAAACAACTCAAAAACACGTTTTTGGTGATGTTCTGTTTCTCCATTAAGAGATATAGGATATATTCAATATATATTCAGGCGGTTTAGTGTTTGGTACCTAAGAGACTCAAAACACTGATAATGCACGTTTCTCGTAATGTCCTATCGTTTCCGCATACAGGGTGCTTTACATGCATTTTTAAGTTGATGTACGTAACAGACTCAAAAAGACTCAAAATACACGTTCTTGGTAAGGTTTTTTTTTATTTGGTAAGGTTATTCGTGTTTGTTGCACGTGTTTTAGCGTTTTGGAACGTAAAAAGTTTAAAACACTTAAAAGACATGCTTTTAGTAATGTTATTTTGCATTTCTATATAAGGTGCTTTCCATGCTATTTAGCGTTTTCGTGCCTAACACGCAGAAAAAAAAAAAACACATAAAACACATTTCTTACATTGATGTTTAATTTTCTCGGATAGCGAGCAAGCATTATGATGTTTTGCTACCTAACAATGTGAAAAACATTCATATTACATGATTTTGGTAATGTTTTTCTTTTTCTCCATACAGTGTGGTACTCATTTATTTTAGCGTTTTGGTACCTAAGAAGCTAAAAAATAAAAACTCATAATACACGTATTTTGTCATGTCCTTTCATTTCCTCATATAGGGTCTTTTTGGTGCTTTGGTACCTAACAGGGTGTTTGCATGTATTTTGACATTTTAGTTCGTAAGAACCTAAAAAAAAAAAAATAACTCTAAAGTTAGTAAAGTTGTTTTGTATTTAATTTAATATTGATTGCTTTTCCTATACAGGTTGTCTTGCATGCACTTTGGTGTTTTGGTATCTAACAATCTCAAAAACATTCAGCATACAAGTTTTTCGTAATGTTGGTCTGTTTCTTTATGTATGGTGTTCACTATGCTTTTAGGCGTTTTGGTACCTATCATGGGGAAAACACTCATAAAGTACGCTTTTGGTAATGTTGTTTTGTTTTTGCAAATATAGTATTATTCATGTGTTTTAGACTTTTGGTATCTATGAAGCTGAAAAAGACATAATACACCTTTATGTTAATATCGTTTCTTTTACCTATATAGGATAATTTACATACATTTTGGCGTTTTGTTACTTAACAAGCTAAAAATATCTCAGAACACACGTTTTTGCTAATATTCTTTTGGACGCCTTTTATCGTTTTGGTACGTAAGAAGCTTAAAACACTCGATTTTGATAATGTTATCTCGTTTTCCCATATAGGGTGTTTTCCATGCTTTTTTTTTTTTTAGCCTTTTGCTGTATAATACGCTCAAAACACCTAAATGACAAGTTTTCTTTATGGTGATGTTTATGGTGATGTTTAGCTACTCGTTTTGTTATTTATTTATTTTTTTCCTCATATAGAGTAATATTCACGTGCTTTAGCGTTTTGGTACATAAGAAACTTAAAAAAACACACATAATACAAGTTTCTGTTAATATCGTTTCGTTTCCTCAAATAAGGTCCTTTGCATGCAATATGGGGTCTAGTACCTAACAAGTTAAAAGACACTGAAATAAGAATTTTTTTGCTAAAGTTTCTCATAAAATGTTTCTTTGCTCACATTTTAGCGTTTTGTACGTTCAAAAACACAAAAAAGAAACGTTTTTGACAAAGTTGTTTTCTTTTCTCATATAGAACTATTTCCATGCTTTTTAGCTTTTTGTTGCCTAATTTGCTCAAAAATTCCCAAATGGCATGTTGCAGGTACTATCTTTTAGTTACTCCAGACAAGGTATTCTACATGCATTCTGTCGTTTTGGTACCTAACTAATTTAAAAACGCTTAAAACACACGTTTATGTTAATGTTTTATTTCTCAGTAAAGTGCGTTTTGCATCCCTTTTAGAGTTTCGGTACGTACGAAGCTGAAAAAAACACTCAAAAGATATGTTTTTGGTAGTTTTTTTTTTCTTCTATAAGGTGCTTTGCATGTACTTTGGTGTTTTCATAACTAACAAACTCAAAAATATTCATAATACATATTTGTGATCATGTCGTTCTGTTTCTATATATAGGGTGCTTTATATGTATTTTTGCGTTTTTTCGACGTAAAAGGTCAAAAACACTGAAAATAAACACTCTTTAACGCTAGACACTCTTTAGGAAAAAAATAGAATAACATTACAAAAATGTAATGTTATTCTATTTTTTTTTCTTAAAGAGTGTCTAGCGTTTTTGATAAGTATCTCAAAAACACTCAAAAAAGGAGTTTTTGGTAATGTTGTTTTGTTTTTCAGAGTTCTTCCTTTGCTTTTATAAAGTTTTGGTGCCTAACACGCTCATAAACACTGGAAATGTTTCTTTTCTTCATATAGGGTGCTTTATATACATTTTGGCGTTTTGGGACCTGTGTGAAATACACCCAAATACACGTTTTTGATAATGTTGTTCTGTTCCTTCATATAAAATGCAATTCATACATTTTTGCGTTTTGCTCAAAAATACTCATAATACATGTTTCTCGTAATGCTTTTTGTTTCCCCATATAAGATAATTTGTACGCCTCTTGGCGTTTTCCTACGTAATAAGCTCACAAACACTGAAAATACACGTTTGTGGTAATGTTATTGTTCATCCATAAAGAGTGTTTTGCATGAGTTTTATCGTTTTGGTACGTAAGTATCTCAAAAACACTCAAAAGACACTTTTTTTGATAATGTTGTTTTGTTTTCCCATATAGGGTCCTTTCCATGCCATTTTTTTTTTTTTTAGCGTTTTGGTGCATAACACCCAAAAGACACGTTTCTGGATATGTCGTTTCTTTTCTCCATATAGGGTGCTTTGCATGCATTTTGGCGTTGGTGAATAACAATATAAAATACACCCAAACTACAAGTTTTGGGTAATATATATTTTTTTTCTTTTTTTCTCCATATAGGGTGCTATTCATACGTTTTAGCGTTTTGTCGCTTAAGATGCTCAAAAACACTCATTAATTCACGTTTCTCGTAATTGTTAGGTACCAAAACGCCAAAATGCATGCAAAGCATTATATATATAGAATAGGAAAAAAAAAAAACGACATTTCCAGAAACGTATCTTTTGAGTGTTTATGAGCGTGTTAAGCGCTAAAACACACACACACACACACACACACACACACACACACACACACAACAAAAATCCTGATATAGGGAAACAAATCAACATTACTAGAAATGTGTCTTTTGAGTGTTTTTCATTTACTTACGTACCAAAGATATTTTATGGAGAAACAAAACAACCTTACAAAAAACATGTATTTTGAGTGTCTTTGAGATTGTTACGTAGAAAAACGCAAAAATACATGGGGATACGAAAGGACATTACACGAAACATGTGTTATGAGTGTTCTTGACCTTCTTAGGCAGCAAAACAGTAAAATGCATAAATAACACTCTATATGGGAAAACTGAACAAGATTATCAGAAACGTGTATTTAAAGTATTTTCCACATTGTTAGGTACTAAAACACGAAAATGCATGTAAAGCACACTATATGGGGAAAGGAAACGACATTTCCAGAAAGGTATCTTTTAAGATTCTATGAGCGAGTTAGGCACCAAAACGCTTAAAAGCATGGAAAGATATGAAAAAAAAACAGCATCTCCGAAAGAAGTGTCTTTTGACTGTTTTGGAGCTACTTACGTAGCAAAACGCTAAAATGCATGCAAAGCACCTTATATGGAAAGACAGAATAACATTACCAGAAACGTGTATTTTGAGTTTTTTTAGCTTTTGTTTTTTTTTAGTATGCAAAGCACTCTATACGAGTATAAGAAAACGAAAAGGTATAACGAGAAACATGTATTATGAGTGTTTTTGAGCTTCATAGGTACTAAAACATTAGAAAGCATAAAGAGCACTGCATATGAAGAAGCAGAACAAGATTACCAAAAACGTGTATTTTGCGTATTTTTCACATTGTTAAGTACCAAAACACGATAATTCATGTAAAACACTCTAAATGGGGAAAGGAAACGACATTTCCAGAAACGTTCAATTTCATTGTTTATGAGCATGTCTGTCACCAATACGCTAAAAAAAGAAAATCGAAAGCACCTTACATGGGAAAACAAAAGAACATTACGAAAAAGATGTCTTTTGGGTGTTTTTGAGCTACTTACATACTAAAACGCATAAACACATACAAAACGCCTTTTATGAATATTACAAAAAACATATTTTTTTGTGTTTTTGAGCTTGTTACGTAAGAAAACGCCAAAATGCACGCAAAGTACACTATATCAGAGAAACGAAAAGAAATTACGAAAAAGGTGCATTATGAGTGTTTTAGAGCTTCTTTGGTGATAAAACGCGAAAACACAGTAATAGAATTCTGTATGGAGAAACAAAGCAACATTACCAAACACGTGAGTGTTTTTGACATTGTTACGTACCAAAACTCCAAAATACATGCAAAACATCAACCATGGGGAAATGGAATTACATTTCCAGAAATGTGTCTTTTGACACTAAATGAAGAAATAGGATAACATTACCAAAAACGTATATCTTTTTTTTTTTTTTTTTACATTGTTAGGTACCAAAATGTGAACATGCAAGCAAAGAACTCTATACGGGGAAAGAAAACGTCATTTCTAAAAACGTGTCTTTTGAGCGTTTATGAGCATTTTAGGGAAAATTACGCTAAAAGCATGGAAAGCACCCTATATAGGAAAAATTAACATTAACAAAAACGTGTCTTTTTGAGCTAGTTACGTACTAAAACACTAAAGCGCGGGCAGAACATTGTTTATATAGAAACACAATAACATTACCAAATACTTTCTTTTCAGTGTTTGTGAGCTTGTTACGCATAAAAAAGCCAAAATACATGCAAAGTACCCTATATGGGGAAACAAAAAAGGCATTACGAGAAACGTGTATCACGTGTGTTTTTGAGCTTATTAGCTACCAAAATAACAGTCTATATGGAGAAACAGAACATTACCAAAAAAATGTGCATTTTGAGTGATATTCACATTGTTAGCTACCAAAACGCCAAAATGCAAAGCAAAGCTTGGGGAAAGGAAACGACATTACAGGTAACGTATCATTTGAGTGTTTTTGTGAATTTTAGGCACCAAAATACTAAAAATCATGGGTAACACCTCATATGTGAATAGAAAACATAATAAAAAACGTGTCTTTTAAGTATTTTTCAGTTTCTCATGTACCAAAACGCTAAACCGAATGGAAAACACCCTTTATTAAGAAGATGAAGCTTCTTTCATAAAAAAAAAAAAAAAAACTCACAATGCATGCAAAGAACACTATATGGATAAAGGAAAGGACATTACGAGAAACGTGGATTAATGAGTGTTTTTGAGCATCTTAAGCGACAAAATGCTAAAACTTATGAATAGCATGGAGAAAAAAAGAAAAAAATATTTCCCAAAACTTGTAGTTTGGATGTATTTTATATTGTTATTCACCAACGCCAAAATGCATGCAAAGCACCTTATATGGAGAAAAGAAACGACGTATCCAGAAACGTGTCTTTTGGGTGTTATGCACCAAAACGCTAAAAAAAAAAAAAGTTTATGGGAAAACAAAATAACATTACCAAAAAAGTGTCTTTTGAGTGTTTTTGAGATACTTACGTACCAAAACGATAAAACTCATGCAAAACACTCTTTATGGATGAACAATAACATTACCACAAACGTGTATCTTCAGTGTTTGTGAGCTTATTACGTAGAAAAACGCCAAGAGGCGTACAAATTATCTTATATAGGGAAACAAAAAAGGCATTACGAGAAACATGCATTATGAGTATTTTTGAGCAAAACGCAAAAAATGCATGAATTGCATTTTATATGAAGGAGCAGAACAACATTATCAAAAACGTGTATTTGGGTGTATTTTACACTGTTAGGTCCCAAAACGCCAAAATGTATATAAAGCACCCTATATGAAGAAGAGAAACATTTCCAGTGTTTATGAGCGTTTATGCACCAAAACCTTATAAAAGCAAAGAAAGAACTCTGAAAAACAAAACAACATTACCAAAAACTCCTTTTTGAGTGTTTTTGAGATACTTATAAAAAAACGCTAGACACTTTAAGAAAAAAAAATTGAATAACATTACAAAAAACGTTTATTTTCAGTGTTTTTGACTTTTACGTAGAAAAACGCAAGATGCATATAAAGTATGCTATATGGGCAAACGAAAAGACATTACTAGAAACGGGTATTATGGCAGATTTAGAGCTTCTTAGGTATCAAAACTCGGAAACGCATGAATAGGAATCTTGATGGAGAAACAGAACAACATAACCAAAAAAAAACATGTACTTTGAGTTTTTCACACTGTTATGTACAAAAAATGCCAAAATGCATGGAAAGCACCATATATGGGAAAACGGCACAACATTGAAAAAAAATGTATTTTGAGTGTTTATGAACGTGTTAGGCACCAAAACGCTGAAAAAAATAAATAAATAGCATTATCAAAAACATATGTTTTGAGTGTTTCTGAGATACTTACCTATCAGAATGCTAAAATGCATGTAAAACACCTTTTGTGGAAAAACAGAATAACATAACCAGAAATCACGTATTATGAGTTCTTTTTTTTTTTTGAGCTTGTTACGTACAAAAAACGCCAAGATTCATTCAAAGTACCCTTTATGTGGAAACGGAAGGACGTTACGAGAAAAGTGCATTATGAGCGGTTTTGGCCTTCTTAGGTACCAAAACACTAAAATGCATGAATAGCACACTATATAGAGAAACAGAACAACGTTACAAAAAAAAATGTGTATTTTGAGTATTTTTCACACTGTTACGTATCAAAACGCCGAAATGCATGCAAATCATCCCATGTGAGGAAACGAAAGGTCATTACGAAAATTGTGCATTCGGAATGTTTTGAGTTTCTTAGGTACGAAAACACGAAAACGCGTTAGTACATGGAGAAACAGCACATTACCAAAAACATGTATTTTGAGTTTTTTTTTCACATTTTTAGATATTAAAACGCCAAAATGCATGGAAAGCCACCTATATGGGAAAACGAAACGACAATACAAGAACGATATTTTTTTTACTGTTTATGAGCGTGTTATACACCCAAAAAAAAAAGCATGGAAAGAACCTTATATATGAAAATAAAACATTACTTAAAACGTGCCTTTTGAGTGATTTTGAGATAGTTACGTACCAAAACGATAAAAACTCTTGCAAAACACCTTTTATGCAGAATCAGAATAACTACCAAAAACGTGTATTTTTCAGTGTTTTGTAAGCTTGTTACGTAGAAAATGCCAAAAGGCAAAGTACCTTATATGAGAAACAAAAAGGCATTACGAGAAACGTGTACTATGAAAGGTTTTTGAGCTTCTTAGGTATCAAAACGCAAAACGCATTATTTGCATTCTATATGGAGGAACAGAACAACATTACCAAAAACGTGTACTTACGAGTATTTTACATTGTTAGGTACAAAACGCCAAAATGTATAAAAAAAAAAAAAAAACACTCTATATGAGGAAAAGAAACATTTACAGAAACATACCTTTTCAGTGTTTAAGAGCGTGTTACGTACCAAAACGCTGAAAAGCATGAAAAGCTCCCTATATGGGAAAACAAAACATCATCAAAAACGTCTTTTCATTATTTTTGGGCTATATATATATATATATATATATATATATATATATATATATATATATATATATATATATATATATATATATATATATATATATATATATATATATATATATATATATATATATATATATATATATATATCAATACGCTAAAATGCTTGCAAAATACCTGTAACAAAAATCAAATAACTTTACCAAAAACATGTATTTTGAGTAGTTTTTGAGCCTTTTATGTACCAAAACGCCAAAACGCATGTAAAGCACCCTATGTAAGGAAAAGAAACGACATTTCTAGAAACGTTTGTTTTCAATGTTTATGAGTGTGTTAGGCAAAAAGAAACCTTAAAAAGCATGGAAAACATCCTAAATGGGGAAAATTTTTTTTTTTTACCAAAATCGTGTCTTTTCATTTTTTTTGAGCTACTTACGTACCAAAATGCTAAAAAGCATGCAAAACACCTTTCATGTATCTTTTGAGTGTTTTTACGTACCGGAACGCTATAACGTATGCAAAAGGCAAAAATTGTAAAAGGAAATGACATTTCCAGAAACGTATCTTTTGAGAATATGAAGGTTGCAAGCACCAAAACGATAAAAAAAAAAGCATGGTAACCACATTATATGGGTAAATAAAACAAGATTATAATAAATGTGTCTTTTCAGAGTTTTGAGCTACTTAAGAACCAAACCCTCTTCATGAAAAAATAGAATAACATTACCAAAAACAAGTATTTGAGTGTTTTTTACAGCTTAAATGAATGGAAAATACTAATATGAGGAAAAAAACACATTATGAGGATCGTGTATTATGAGTGTTTTTGAGCTTCTTAGGTATCAAAACGCTAAAAGGTATGAATACCTTCTATATGGAGAAAAGAAAAGCATTAACAAAAACGTGTATTTTGCATTGTTAGGTACTAAAACCAAATGTTTTTAAGCTTGCTATGTACAAAAAAGTCAAATGCATGAAATTTACTTCATATGGGGAAACGAAAAGACAAAGCGAGAAACGTGTATTTATGCGTGTTTTTGAGCTTCTTAAGTAACAAAACGCGAAAACGTGTTACTACCACTCTACATGGAGAAACAACAACATTATAAAAAACGAGTATTTTAAGTGTTTTCACACTGTTAGATACGAAAACACCAAAATACATGCAAAGCCCCTTATATTTTGGAAACGAAATGACATTATAAGAAACATATATTTTGAGTGTTTTTGTGCATGTTATTCACCAAAACATTAAAAAGCATCGAAAGAATCCGAAATCTGAAAACAAAACAACACAACCAAAAAAAAGTGTATTTTGAGAGTTTTGAGCTTGGTACCTACAAAAACCGTCAAAATGCATATAAAAGTATTCTATATGTGGAAACAAAAACACATTACAAGAAGCGTGTATTATTAATGTTTTTTTTAGCTTCTTAGGTACCAAAAAGCTAAAACATATAAATAGCACTCTATATGGAGAAACAGAACAAGATTACCAAAACGTGTTTATTGAGTGTTTTTCAGGTTGATAGGTACCGCATCGCCAAAATGCATGCAGAGCATATTATATGAGGAAAGCAATTGACATTTCCAGAAACGTGTTTTTTGAGTGTTTATGAGTGAGTGGCATTAAGACGGTAAAAATATGGAAGGCACCCTATAGGAGAAAAGAAAAGAACATTCCAAAAACCTTTCCTTTTGAGTATTTTTAATCTACTTACGTACCAAAACGCTGAAACACATTGAAATCACTCTTTATGGAGAAACATAATAATCTTCAGTGTCTTTTAGCTTGTTCCGCAGAAAAGCGCTAAAAAATAACTTATATTTAGAATGGAAACACATTACGAGAAAGACAAGAGATCCAGAAACCTATCTTTTGAGTGTTCGTGAGCGTGCTAGGCAACAAAACACCCAAAAGCATGGAAAGCACCCTATATGGAATTACAAAACAACATTACGAAAAACGTGTCTTTTTAGTGTTTTGACTTTCTTACGTACCTAAATGCAAGAACGAATGGAAAACACCTCTTGTGGAGGAAAACATTAAATTTTAGAAAAAAAACTCTTTTCAGTCCTTTGAGCTTCTGATGGAAATGCTTAAATATATCCAAAGTTCCTTATATGGGGGAAGGAAAAGACATTACGAGAAACGTATGAGTGTTTTTTTTTTATAAAGCTTTTTAGATACCAAAACGCTGAAAGATATGAATACGACTCTATAGATTGAATGAGAACAAAATTAGAAATAAAACGTGTTATTTTGAATGCATTTAACATTGTTAGATACCAAAACTCCAAAATGAATGCAAAGCACCATACATTGCGTAAGGAAACGTGTCTTTTGAGTGTTAATGAGCATGGCAGAACGTTACTAAGCATGGAACACACCCTATATAGGAAAAACAAGACGACATTACGAAATACATGTCTTTTGAGTATTTTTGAGCTCGTTTCGTACTAAAACGCTGAAACGAATGCAAATAACGTTTAATAAGAAAACAGTATAATTTTACGAAAAATGTGTAGTACTCTACAAGGGTAAACTAAAATACATTACAAAAAACGTGCATTATGAGAGTTTTGAGCTTCTTAGGTTCCAAAATACTAAAATCCACACCATATCGAAAAAGAGAAAAAGCTTTACCAAAAAACGTTTATTTTGAGTGTTTTCACATTTTTAGGTAACAAAACGCCCAAATCCATTGAAAACCTTCTATAAGGGGAAACGAAACGACATAACGAAATATTTGTCTTTTCTGTGTTTTTTTTAAATCTTTTTAAGTAAAAAAATGCTAAAATGCATAGAAAACACCTTTTATGGAGAAAAAGGAATAACATTACCAAAAATAACTAGTTTTAGTATTTTTGAGCTTGTTCCATAGAAAAACACCAATATCAATGAAACTATCCTTTATGGGAAAACGGAAAACAGTACGAGAAATGTGTATTATAAGTATTTTTGAGCTTCTCAATTACCAAAACGCGTAAACGTATGAATAGCGTTCCATATAAAGAAACAGAACATTACCAAAAACGAGTATTATAAGTGTTTCACATTGTTAGGCACCAAAATGACAAAATGCATGCAAACCACCTTATATGGAGAAAGGAAACGATATTTCCAGAAACATGTCTTTTAAGTTTTTATAAGCGTGCTATGCACCAAAACTCTAAAAAGCATGAAAAGCATCCTATATAGGAAAACAAAACAACATTAATAAGAACGTCTCTTTTCAGTTTTTTTTTTCACCTACTTAGGTAATAAGACGTTAAAACGCTTTCAATACACACGTTATAAAGAAACAGAATAACATAACCAAAAACATATATCTTAATTTTTGAGATTCTTACGTAGAAAACTCCAAAATCCATGGAAAGTATGGGGAAGCAAAAAGACATTGCGAGAAATGTGAATTATAATTCTTTTTAACCTTTTAATGTAACAAAATCCTATAAACGCATGAATAGCATTTTATATGGAAAAACAAAACATTAACAAAAACGAGTATTTTGAGTGTTTTCACATTATTAGGTACTAAAACGCAAAAAAAAAATACACGCAAATCTTCTGATATGAGGGAAAAAAACGACATTACCAGAAACATATCTTTTACTGTTTTTAAGCGTGTTAGGCATCAAAACCCTAAAAAGCATGGAACTCTCCGTCTGTGAAAATACGAAACATTGCAAAAAATTTATATTTTCAGTTTTTTTTTTATTTCTTACATAGCAAAACGATAAAATGTATACAAACATCCTTTATTGTGAAAAAAGAATAACATTCTGAAAAACAAGCATTTTGAATGTTTTGAGCTTGTTACGTAGAAAAACGCCAAAATGCATGCAAAGTACCATATATTAGGAAACGAAAACACATTATGTGAAACGTTTATTATGAGTGTTTTTTTAAGCTTCGGTATGTAAACATGAAAGCACGTCAATACCACTCTATATGGAGAAACAAAAACAAAAAAAACATTACAAAAAATGTTTAATATGAGTATTTTCACATTGTTAGGTAACAAAAAGTAAAAACGTATGCAGAGCCCCTTATATGAGGAAATGAAATTACATTACAAGAAAACTATCTTTTGAGATTTTTTTTTTCGTCCATGTTAGCTACTAAAAAAAAAATCATAAAAACACCCTACAAGTGAGTCGAAAACATTATCAAAAACATTTATGTAAAATGTTTTTCCGCTTTTTACGTACCAAAACGCTAAAAGGCATACAAAACACCCTCCATGGAGAAACAGAATAACATTACCCCCCAAAAAAAAATATTTTGAATTTTTAGCTTGTTACGTAGAAAAACGTAAAAATGTATGCAAAGTACCCTACTTGGGGAAACGAAAAGACATGTATTATAAGTGTTTTTCAGCTTCTTTGGTGAGAAAAAGCTTAAAAGCATGAATAGCACTATATATGGATAAAGAGAATAACATTGCCATTTTGAGTTTATATGAACGTTTTAGGTACCAAAACGTTTAAAGGATGGAAATCACTCTATATAGGAAAAGAAAACAAGATAAAAAAAAAACATGTCTTTTGAGTATTTTTGAGCTATTTACGGACCAAAACACTTAAATTTATGGAAAATATCCTTTATGATGAAAGAGAATAACATTACGAAAAAAAAAAAAACGTATTTTGAGTGTTTTTGAGCTTGTTACATACATAAAACGTAATAATGGATGCAGAGTACTCTATATGAGGAAACGAAAGGACATTTCGAGATACGTGTATTAGGAGTGTTTTTGTGCCTCTTAGGTACGAAACCGAAAAACCATAAAAATCACTCTATATGAAGAAAGAGAACATTACCGCGTATTTTGAGTGTATTTCAAATTATTAATTACCAAAACGCCGAAATACATGCAAAGCACCTTGTTACCTAACAAGGTGAGAAACACTCAAAACACAAGTTTAAAAACTCATAAATAAAATGGTATTCATGCGTTTTTGCATATTCATACATAAAAAGGTCAAAAACTCATAATTTTCTCATAGTATATTTTCGTTCTGATATATTTTCGTTTCCGTATATAGAGTACTTTCTATCCATTTAGGCATATATCAATTGATAAGTTCAAAAAGTCTTAAAGTGCAAATTTTTATTAAAGTTATACTATATCTCTATGAAGGGTATTTTTTTTTGCATTTGTTTTATTGTTTGTGTACGTAAGTAGGTAAAAAATGAATGAAAAGAGACGTTTTTGGTAACGTTGTTTTGGTTTCCCATATCAAGATCTTTCCATGCTTTTTTATCGTTATGGTGCCTAGCAAGCTCATTAACACTCAAATTAAACCATTCTGAAATTCCGTTTCTTTTCTTCATTTAGGGTGCTTTGCATGCATTTTAGCGATTTGGTACCTAACTGTGAACAACAGTGAAAATACACGTTTTTGGTAAAGATGTTCTGTTTCTTCATACAGAGTGCTATTTATGCGTTTAAGCGTTTTAGTACATAGGAATCTCAAAAAAAACACTCATAATACACGTTTCTCGTATTGTCCTATACGTTTTCCTGTACATTGAATATATTGGTGATTTATTTTTTTATGTAAAAAGTTAAAAAAATATTCAAAATACTTGTTTTGGGTAATGTTATTTTTGTTTTTCCATGGAGTTTGCTTTCTACGTTTTTTTTTTGTTAGCGTTTTGCTACGTAAGAATCTGGTAAACACACAAAAAACCCGTGTTTGGTAGTGCTATGTATTAACATATAAAGTTCTTTCCATGCTTTTTAGCTTTTTTTGGTGCCTAACATGCACAAAAACTCTGAAATGATACGTTTCTTTTAATGTCGTTTCGTTTCACCATATAAGAGCTTTGCAGACATTTTTGCGTTTTGATACCTAATGATAAAAAAAAAAAAAACTCAAAATACACGTTTCTAGTAATGTTATTATTTTCTCCGTAGAGTACTATTCATGCGTTTTTGCCATTTGGTACCTAAGAAGTTTTCATTTCCACATATAGGGTATTATGGATGCATTTTGGCGTTTTCTATGAAAGAACCTCAAAACATTCAAAATACTTGTTCTTGGTAATATTATTAAGTTTCTCCATAAAGGGTGTTTCGCAAGCATTTTAGCGTTCTGGTATGTAGTAGATTAAAAACGTTCAAAAAAGTTTTTGGTAATTTTTTGTTTTTGTTTTCCTATAACAAGAGCTTTCAATGATTTTAGCATTTTTGGTGCCTGCATGCTCATAAAGGCTTCAAAGACATGTTTCTGGAAATTTCGTTCCGTTTTTTTTTTTTTTTTGCATACATTTTGGCGTTTTCGAACCTAATAATGTGAAAAACACTGAAAACACGTTTTTGTTTATAATTTTTCCGTTTCTTCGTATAGAGTAGTATTTATGCGCTTTAGTGTTTTGATACCTAAGAAGCTCAAAAAACATTCGTATTACACGTTGCTCAAAACATTCTTTCTTTTCCCCATGTAGAGTACTTTCCATGCCTTTTGGCGTTTTTATACGCAACAATGCAACTTAAAATGCAATTTTTTTGGGGTAAAGTGATTGTGTTTATGCATTAAGGTTGTTTTGTATGCATTTTAGCGTTTTATTACGTTTGTAACTGAAAAAACGTTCAAAACACATTTTTTAATAATCTTGTCGTTTTCCTATAGAGGGAGCTTTCCATGATTTTTAGCGTTTTGGTGCCTAGCACGCTTATGAACACTCAAATCACATGTTTCTGGAAATGTCATTTCCTTTCCCCATATAAAATGTTTTGCATGCATTTTCGCGTTTTGGTACATAACAATGTAAAATACACTGAAAATACTACTTTTTCGTTGATGTTTTGTTTCTCCATATAGAGTGCTATTCATGCGTTTCAGCATTTTGTCACCTAATAAGCTCAAAAACACTCATAATACACATTTCTCGTAATGCCTTTTCGTTGCCCATTTTAGGGTACTATGCATGCGTTTTTGGCGTTTTTCTACGTAATAAGATCACAAACTGAAAAAAAATCATGCTTTTGGTAATGTTATTCTGTTTCTTCATAGAGGGTGTTTTACATGCGTTTTAAGATTTGGTACGTAACTAGCTCAAAAAGAATACAAAAAAAAAACAAGTTTTTTGGTAATGCTGTTTTGTTTTCATTTTATGCTTTTTAACGTATTGGTGCCTAACACGCTCATAAATACCAAAAAGACACGCTTCTATAAATGTTTCCTTTCACCATATAGTGTGCTTTTCATGCATTTTGACGTTTTGATACCTAAGAATGTGAAAAATACTAAAAAATACACTTTTTTGTTGTAATCTTGTTTTATTTCTCCATATAGAGTGTCATACATGTCTTTTAGCGTTCTGGTACCTAAGAAGCTAAAAAAAAGCACTCATAATACACGTCTCTCGTAACGTCTTTTCATTTCTTCATATAGGGTACTTTCCATGGATTTTTTGCCTTTTTTTCTACGTAATATTCTCCAAAACGCCTAAAATGCACGTTATTTTTTATTTTTTTTTATGTTTTGTTTCTTTGGCAAGCGTTTTAGCCTTTTGGTACGTAAGTAGCTCGAAAAAATTAACAAAACACGTTTATGTTAATTAATGTTTTGTTTTCTCAAGCAGGGTTCTTTTCATGTTATTTAGCGTTTTGGTGCATAACACGCTCATAAACACTCAAGTGACACGTTTCTGGATATGTTGTCTGTTTTCATCATGTAGGGTACTTTGCACGGAGTTTGGGATTTTGGTACTAAACAATATGTAATACACTCAGACCACAGGTTTTGAGTAATGTTTTTTTTTTTTTTTTCTCCATATAGAAAGCTATTTATGTTTTGGTACCTAGCAAGTTCAAAAACACACATAATAAATGTTTTTCATAATATCCTTTCGTTTCCATATATAGTGTACATTGCATGATGTGTAACGTTTTTACGTACCAAGCTCAAAAACATTCAAAATACTTTTTTTTTTATGAATGATTTTTTGTTCTTCAATTAAGTGTGTTTTGCATGTAGTTTAGCGTTTTAGTATAAGAGAACCTAAAAAACCATTGAAAAGTCACATTTTTCATGATGTTTTCTCTTCCCATATAGGGTGTTTTCAATGCTTTTTATTGTTTTGGTACCTAAATTGCACAAAAAGACTCAAAATATACGTTAATTGTAATCTCATTTCTTTTCCCATTATGTTGCGGTCTTTGCATGAATTTTAGCGTTTTGGTCACTTGAAAATCACTTGAAAAATACACTTGAAATACACGATTTTTTTTTTGTGACGTTCTGCTTTTCCATATAGAGTGCTATTAACACGTTCTGGTACTTATGAACCTCAAAAATATTTATAACACTCGTTTCTCGTAATGTTTTTCCGTTTCCCTATATAAGACACTGTGCATTTTGGAATTTTTCTACGTAATAAGCTCACAAATATTGAAAATACACGTTCTTTTGATTTTCCTATAACGAGATCTTTGCATGATTTTTAACGTTTTGGTATGTAACACGCTCATAAATACAGGTTTCTGGAAATGTCGTTTCTTTTCCCCATATAAAGTGTTTTTGTGAAATACACTGAAAATACTACTTTTTTTTTCTCTTCCTCTATATAGAGTGCTATTAACGCGTTTTCGCGTTTTAGTACCTAAGAATGAGAGAAACATTCATAATATACGTTTCTCGTGATGTCATTTTCTTTTCCCATATGGGGTATTTTGCGTGCATTTTGGGGTTTTCCTTCTTAAAAAGCTCAAAAACACCCAACATATATTTTTTTGGGGAGGTAAATTTATCTTATTTCTCTATAAAGGGTGTTTTTGACCGTTTTAGCGTTTTGGTACGTAAGTACCTAAAAAAAAAACACTTAAAACACACGCATCTGGTTAAATTGCTTTGTTTTCTTATAAAGGGTGCTTTCTATGATTTTTACCGATTTTGGTGCGTAACACGCTGATAAACAATCAAAAGACACGCTTCTGACATTTTTTTTTCAATATGAGGTGCTTTGCATGTATTCTGACGTTTTCGTACCTAACAATGTGAAAAAAAAAAATTTTGGAAATTATTTTCTTTTTCTCAATATAGTGAAGATATTCATGCGTTGTTCCGTTTTGGTACCTTAGAAGCTAAAACACACTCATAATTCACGTTTCTCGTAATGTCCTTTCGTTTTCTATATGTGGTGATTTGTATGTATTTTGGTGTTTTGGTACGTAACAATGTGAAATGAAAAACACTCAAAATACACGTTTCTGGTAATATTCTGTTTCTCCATATAATGTGCTATTTATACGTTTTAGCGTTTTTCGTACCTGAAAAGCTCATAAACAATAGTAATACATGTTTCTCGTAATGTACTTTCGTATCCCTATACAGAGTACTTTCCATGAATTTTGGCCTTTTTGTAAGTAATTAGCACGAAAAAACTCAAAGTACACGTTTCTTCTAATAGTATTCTAATTCTCCAATAAGCGTGTTTTACATGCATTTTAGCGTTTTGATACAAAGTAGATCAAAAACACTCATAAGACACGGCTTTTTGTAAAGTTCTTTTGTTTTCCATATATGGAACTTTCCATTCTTTTTAGCGTTTTGGTGCCTCATACCCTTATAAACACTCAAAACACAAATTTCTGGAGATGTCGTTTCGTTTCTCTTTAGAAGGTGCTTTGCATGTAATTTTGCTTTTTTGATACATAAGTAAAGAAGTAAAATAAAAAGTGAAAAATACTCAAAATGGACGTATTTGATAACGTTTTTCGGTTTCTCCATATAGAGTGCTATTCATGGGTTTTCGTGTTTTTGAAGCTAAGAAAACCTAAAACGCTCATAATACACATTTCTCTTAATGCTCTTTTTGTTTCCCCATATAGGGTACTTTGCGTGTATTTTGGCGTGTTTCTACGTAACAAGCTCAAAAACACTGAAATATACGTTTTTTGTAAAGTTATTCTGTTTCTGCTTATAGAGATTTGTGTATGTGTTTGTTTTGGTACGCATTTAGATATAGAAAAACACACACACACACACACACACACACGCTTTTGACGTTGTTTTGGTTTCCTATGTAGCGGCTTTTTTTTAACGTATTGGTGCCAAACACACTCTTAAACACTCAAAAGACACGCTTTTGGAAATAACGTTTCCTTGCCCCCATACAGTGTGCTTTAAATGCATTTTCCCGTTTCCATACCTAAGAAGGTGAAAAACACTCAAAACACGTTTTTGGTAGTATCATTCTGTTTCTTTATCTAGAGTGCCTTTTCATGCTTATTATTTTTTTTTTTTAGCATTTTATTACCTAAGAATATCAAAAACATCGATTATACATGTTTCTCGTTATGTCTTTTCGTTTCCCCATATAGAGTATATTACATGCATATTGGTGTTTTTATACGTAAAAGCTAAGAAAAAAAAACTCAAAGTACCCGATAATGTTGATGTCATTCATTTTCCCCATAAAGGGTTTTGTGCATGCATTTTAGCGGTGTGGTACTTATTTCAAAAACACTCAAAAGACGTTTTCTTTTTCTCTTTTTTTCATGTAGATTGCTTTCCATGCTATTTAGCGTTATGGTGCCTAACACGATCATAAACACTCAAAAGACATATTTATTGTAATATAGTTTCGTTTCCCCATAGGTGGTGCTTTGCATGCATTTCAACATTTTGGTACATAATTTTGTGAAAAATACTCAAAATACACGTTTTTGGCAATGTTGTTCTGTTGCTCCATACGGAGTGCTATTAACGTGTTTTCGGGTTTTGGTATCTAAGAAGCCCAAAAACTCTAATAATAAACGTTTCTCGTAATGTCCTTTCGTTTCCTATATAAGGTGTTTTGCAAGTATTTAAGCGTTTTTTTTTATATAAGATGAAAACACTCAAAATTCACGTTCTTGGTAATGTTATTCTGTTTCTCCATAAATGTTTCTTTGCATGCGTTTTAGGGTTTTATTACTTAAGAAGCTCAAAAACACTCAAAACACACGTTTTTGGTAATATTATTTTCATTCCCAAATAGGGTTCTCTGTTTTATGGCGCTTTTGTACCTACCACTCTGAAAAACACTCAAAACACACGTTTCTCGAAATGTCCTTTCGTTTCCATACATAGGATACTTGACATTTATTTTAAGTTTGGTACTTAACAAGGTGAAAAACACTCAATAATCACGATTTTGGTAGGTTTGTTCTGTTTCTACACAAAGAGTGCTATTTGCGCGTTTTAGCGTTTTGGTAATTAAGAAAATCAAAAACACACATAATACACGTTTCTTATAATATCCTTTCGCTTCCTCATACAATTTGCCTTGCATGCATTTTGACGTTTTTTTGTAACAAGCACAAAAGCACTGAAAATACACGTTTTTGGTAGTTTATCCTTTTCTGCATAAAGGGAGTTTTACATGCGTTTTTCGTAATGCTGTTTTGTATTTGCATATAGGGTGCTTGTCATACTATTTAGGGTTTTGGTGCCAAATACGCTGAAAATCACACATCAGACACGTTTCTGGAAATCTTGTTTCATTTCTTCATTTCTTCTTTTTGCGTGGATTTTGAGGTCTTGTCACCTAAGTCAAAAAAAAAAAAAAAAATCATTTTAATTACACGTTTTTGGAAATGTTATTCTTTTTGTCCATAGAGAGTGGCATTTATGCGTTTTAAAGTTTTGGTACCTAAGAAGCTCAAAAACTCTTATAATACACGTTTTTCATAATGTTCTTTCATTTCCATATGTAAGATTCTTTGCATTTATTTTGGCGTTTCGGTTCCTAACAAGGTTAAAAACACACACACAAAAAAAAACATGTTTTTTGGTAATGTTTTTCTTTTTTTTTCACAAAAAGTGCTACTCACGCATTTTAGTGTTTTGGTAATTAAGAAACTCAAAAACACTTATAATACACGTTACTGGCAATGGCCTTTCGTTTTCAATATATACTTTTTATTTTGCATACATTTTGTCGTTTTTGCAATTAAAAGCCAAAAAATACACAAAACACACGTTTTTTGGTAATGTTATGTTTCTACATAGTGGGTGTTTTCATGCGTTTCAGTGTTTTAGAACATAAGAAAGTCAAAAAAATCAAAAGACACGTTTTAAGAAATTATATTTTGTATAGCGAATAACTTTTTTCTCTGCTTTTTATCGTTTTAGTATCTAACACGCTCAAAAAACACTCAAAAGGCACGTTTCTAGTAACGTCGTTTCTTTTCTTTATATAATGGCCTTAGAATGTATTTAGGTATTTTGCTATTTAACGACGTGAAAGCAAAAAATACACGTTTTAGCTAATTTTGTTCTGTTTTTCCATATAGTGTTATTTAAGCGTTTTTTTTTTTCATTTTGGTAATTAAGAAGCTAAAAAACATTCATAAAACACGTTTCTTTTAATGTCCTTTCGTTTCCTGATATAGGATACTTAGTTTGCATTTTGGCGTTACTATACATACACGGTGAAAAACCCTCAAAAAAAAAAAAAAAAAAATGTTTTGGAAATGTTATTGTGTTTCTTCGTTAAGAGTGCTGTTTAGGCGGTTTTCTGTTTTGGTACCTAAGAAACTCAAAAACACTCATAATGCATGTTTCTCGTAATGTCCTTTCGTTTCCTAATACAGAATCCTTTGCATGCATTTTGACCTTTTTGTACGGGTTTTTGTACAGTTTATATTGTAGAGACTCCAAAACACTCAAAATAAAAAAATTTGGTAACGTTATTCTATTTCTTAATAAAAGGTGTTTTACATGCATTTTAACGTTTTGGAACGTAATCCTAAAAGCACTTAAAAGACAAGTTTTTGGTCATGTTATATATTTTTTTTTTCCCAAATATGGTGATTTCCAAGCTTTTTACTGTTTTGGTGGCTCAAAACTTCAAATACACTCAAAAGACACGTTTCGTTTCTCCATTAAGGGGGCTTTGCATGCATTTTGGCGTTTTGTCACCAAACTGTGAAAAAAAACTCAAAATACACTTTTTTATGTAATGTTGTTCTGTTTTCCCATATAGACTGCTATTCAGGCGTTTTAGCGTTTTGGAACGAAAAAAGTTTAAAAATACTCGAAATGTCTTTTCGCTTCGCCATATAGGATGCCTTATATGATTTTTTTTTTTAGCGTTTCGGTACTTACGTAGTGAAAAACATTACAAAAACACGTTTTTGCTAAAGTTCTGTTTCTCCATAAATAGTGCTATTCACGCATTTAGCGTTTTGGTACCTAAGAGGCACGAAAACACTCATAATACACGTTTCTCGTATTGTCAATTTGACTCCTCATTTAGGGTGTTTGCATGCATCTTGACGGTTATTTATTTAGTAACATCAAAACACTGAAAATACACATTTTTGATAATTTTATTCTCTTTCTCCATAAAAGTTTTTTCCTTTAGTTTTAGCATTTTTAAGTAAAATCCTAAAAAAAACGTTCTGAAAACAGATATATATATATATATATATATATATATATATATATATATATATATATATATATATATATATATATATATATATATATATATATATATATATATATATATATATATATATATATATATATATATATATATATATATATATATATATATATATATATATATATATATATATATATATATATATATATATATATATATATATATATATATATATATATATATTTTTTTTATCTCATATAGAGAGATTTCCTTGATTTTAAGCACTTTGGTGCCTATTACACTCAAAAACACTCAAAAAGCAAGTTTCTCTTACTGTCATTTCATTTCAACACATTGCTGTCTTTACATGCATTTTTGGCGTTTCGGTAAATAAAAACGTGTTGATGCTGGTTTGTTTCTCCAAAAAGAGTGGTATTCATGCGTTTTAGTGTTTTGGTACCTAAGAAGCACAAAATCACATATAATACACCTTTCTCGTAATGACTTTTCCTTTCCCGTTATAGGGTGCTTTGCATGCACTTCGGCGTTTCTGATCATCTTAGAATCAAAAACACTCAAAATATACCTTTTTGGTAATGTTATTTTGGTAATCCATAAAGGGTATTTCGCATGTGTTTTAGCGTTTTCGTACGTAAGAAGCTTAAAAATAAGCAAAAGACACGTTTTTTGGTAATGCTGTTTTAGTTTCTCGTATAGGGTGCCATCTATAATGTTTATTTCCCTATAAGACAGGTTTTGCACGCATTTACGTGTTTTGGTTACTAACAATGTGAAAATGACTGAAAATGTAAGTTTTTGGTAATGTTGTTTTGTTTCTCCAAATAGAGAAAATGCACGCTTTTGGTAATGTTATTCACTTTCTTCATAAAAGGTGTTTTGCATGTGTTTTAGCTTTTTAGTACGTAAGAATCTCAAAATCACTCAGACACGTTTTTTTTTTTCTTGGTAATGTTATTTTCTATTGCCTATAGAGTGCTTTCCATGCTTTTTTTTGCGTTTTGGTGACTAAAACGCTAAAAAAAAAAACGCTCAAAAGACACGTTTCTGATAATGTCATTTCATTTTTCCATATGTATTTTGGCGTTTTGGTAACTAATAAGGCGAAAAACATTCAAAATACACGTTTCTTGTTAGTTTTTGTGTTTCTCCATATAGTCATGTATTTTAGCTTTTTGGTACTTAAACAGCTCAAAAATACTCATAATACACGTTTTTCGTAATGTCATTTCCTTTAATCATGTAAGATAATTTGCATGTATTTTGGCGTTTTGTTGCCTAACAAGGTGAAAACTCCCAAAAATCACGTTTTTTGTAATGTTGATATATATCTTTATATAGAGCGCTATTTGTGCCTTTTGGTATCTAAGAAATTCAAAAGCACTCATATTATATGTTTATCGTAAGATACTTTCCTATCCTCATTCCTAGGAAACTTTAAATGTATGTTGTCATTTTTTTTTATGTTAATAACTGAAAACCACTCAAACACATATTTATGATGATGTTAGTGTCTTTTTCTATAAAGAATGTTTTGCATACGTTTCATCGTTTTTGTTCCTAAGAACGTCAAAAACACCTTCAAGAACTAAAATGTTATTTTGTATTCCAATATATGGTGCTTTCCTTGCTTTTAATCGTTTTCATGCCTAACACGCTCAAAACACTCAAAACTCAAGTTTCTTGTAATTTTGCTTCGTTTCCCCATATAGGTGGCTTTGCTTGTATTTTGGCGTTTTGGTAACAAACAATGTGAAAAGAACTAAACCTGAAGGTTGTTCTTTTTTTCCTCATATAAAATGGTATTCATGCGTTTTAGTGCTCAAAATTCACGTTTCTCATAATGTCTATTGGTTTAATCATATAGGATCTTTTGCATTCATTTTCGCGTTCCGGTACCTAACAAGGTGAAAAACACTCTTTTTTAGTAATGGAATTTTCTTTTTCAATATAGACTGTTCTTGAAGTGTTTTAGCGTTTTGGTACTTAAGATAAAACTCAAAAAGACTCAAATTACACGTTTCTCGGAATGTCCTTTCGTTTCCTCATATAGCGTGCTTTGCATACTTTTTGGCGTTTTTGTAGGTAATAAGCTGAAAAACACTCAAAATACACGTTTTTGGTAATATTATTTTTCTTCATAAAGGATGTTTTCCAAGTGTTTGAGTTTTATGATACGTAAGAAGGTAAAAAAAAAAAAAAAACTCGTAAGACAAATTTTTAATAAAATTCTTTTTATTCACATATAAGGTACTTTCCTTATTTATTTATTTATTTATTTTTTTAGCGTTTTGCTGACCAACACTCAAAAACACTCAAAAGACACGTTTCTGATAATAACCTTTTGTTTCCCTATGTAGTCTCTATAGGCTTTACATGCATTCTGGATTTTTGGTACCTAACAATATGAAAACACTTAAAATACACGTTTTTTTTTCGTAATGTTAATTTTCTTTATATAGAGTGTTATTAATGTGTTTTAGCATTTTCGTAACCAAGAAGCTCAAAAACACTCAAAATACTCGTTAATTAAAATTTTTTTTTTTTTCTTTCTCAATCTAGGGGTCTTTCCACAGATTTTGGCATTTTATTTCCTAACAATGTGAAAACCACTCAAAGTACATGATTTTGGAAAAGTTTCTCCTTTTCTTCCATATAGAGTTCTATTTACGCTTTTTTAACGTTTTGTTACTTTAGAAGCTCAAAAACACTTATTATACACGTTTCTCGTAATGCTCTTTCGTTTTCCTAAATAGAGTACTTTGCTTGAACTTTGGCATTTTTTTTTTACATAACAAGCTGAAAAACACCTTAAATAAACCTTCTTTGTACTGTTACTCTGCTTTTCGTTAACGGGCATTTGCCTGCGTTTTAGAGTTTTGATACGTAAGACTGAAAGTACATGATTTTGCTAATGTTGTTTTTGAATGTCCTTATATTGTGCTTTCCATGCTATTTACCATTTTAGTGCATAGCACGCAGGAAAAAAAAATTACACAAAAGACGTTTCTGGTAATATCTTTTATTTTTTTCAAACAGGGGCTTGGTATGCATTTTGGCGTTATGTTACCTAACAATGTGAAAAACATTTAAAATACAAGTTTTGATAATGTTGTTCTGTTTCTCAATATGGAGTGCTATTCTTGCGTCTCAGCGTTTTGGTACCTAACTAAACACTCAATACACGTTTCTTGTCATGTCATTTAATTTTTCATTATACGATGGATTACATGCATTTTCGCGTCTCGGTGAAACAAGGTGAAAAAATAAAAACTTCCGTTTTTATTAATGTTCGGTTTCTTTATGATGAGCTCTATTCACAAATTTTAGCGTTTTGATGCCTAAGAAACTAGAAAACACTAATAATACACGTTTCTCATAATGACCTTTCCTTTCCCCATAAAAGAGTACTTTGCATGCATGCGTTTTTGTACACAACAAGCTCAAAAACACTCATAATAATTTTTTTCGTAATATTTTTTTTTTTTCTGTTTCTTCATAAACGATGTTTTGTATGCGTTTTAGCTTTTTCATACGTTAGAACCTTATTTTTGGCGTTTTGGTACTTACAATGTGAAAAACACTGAAAATACATGATTTTGATGATATTACTGTGTTTCTCTATAATGGTGTTTTACATGCGGTTTACCGTTTTGATCCGTAAGAAGTTCAAAAACACTCAAAAGACACGTTTCTATTAAACTCCCAATATAGGTGGCTTTACTGCTTTGTTAACATATGAAAACACACAAAAAAAAAACAAAAAAAAAAAACACGTTTTTAGATACGTAATGTTAATGTTTCTCTATATAAAATGCTATCCACGAGTTTTAGCGTTTTAATACCTATGATGCTCAAAAACACTTATAAATAACATCTCATAATGTTATTGAATTTTCCTACATAGGATGCTTTGTATGCATTTAGGCGTCTAGGTACTTGAAAAGGTAAAAAGAAAAAAAAAACTCAAAAACACGATTTTTCTAAATGTTCTCTTCTCCATAAAGAGTGCTGGTTAAGCGTTTTAGCGTTTTGGTACCTAAATAAAACTCATAATCTTTTCCATAATGTCCTTTCGTTTTCCCATATAGGGTGCTATGCATACATTTTCCCGTTGATTTACATAACAAAAACACACACACAAAAAAAATACACGTTTTTGGTAATGTTATTCATTTTCTCCATAAACGATGTTTTGCAGGCGTTTTCGTTTTTTTTCGTACGCAACACTTAAAAGACACGTGTTGTTTTATATTTCCATATACGGTGCTTTCCATACTATTTACCGTTTTGGTTTTCTTTTAATGTCTTTTCATATCCCCATGTAGTGGATAATGCATGCATGCATTTAATTATGAAAATACTCATATAAATAAAGTTGTTATGTTTCTCCATATAGAGTGCTATTCATTCGTTTAAGGGTACCTAAGAAACTCAAAAAAAAAATAATAATACACATTTCTCGTGATGTCCTTTCGTTTCCTTATATAGGATACTTTGCATGCATTTTGACGTTTTTATACGCAGTAAACTCAAAAATACTAAAAATACACATTTTTTGGTAATGTTATTCGTTTTTTTGGGGGGTTTTTATATGTAATATGGTCAAAAACACTCAAAATATACGTCTTTGTTAATGTTATTCTGTTTCTCTATACAGGTTGCTTTTTAGAGTTTTGATATAAAAGAAGCTTCAAAGACTTAAAAGTTACGTTTTTGGTAATGATTTGTGTTCACTTACAGGGTACTTTCCATGGTATTCAGTGTTTTTGTGCCTAACAGGCAAAAAAAAAAAAAAAAACACAAAGGACACGATTGTAGTAATATCATTTCATTTCTTCAATTAATGGTATTTGCAAGAATTTTGGCGTTTTGGTATTTAAGAATTTGAAGTGAATTTTAAATACACGTTTTGGCAATGCTGTTTTGTTTCTACATGTAGAGTGCTATTCATGAGTTTTAATGTTTTGGTACCTAAGAAGCTTGTTTTTGGTAATGTTTATTCTGTTTCTCCATAAAGGGTGTTTTCGTTTTATCATTTTGGTAAGAATTTAAAAAACACAAAATATACGTTTTTCGTAATGTTTTGTTTTCCTATATACGGTGATATCCGCGCTTTTTGGAGTTTTTCTGCTTATCACGCTCAAAAACACACAAAATTCACATTTCTCTAAATCTCGTTTCCTTTTTTCCCAAATTAACCAAAATGCTAAAAAGGATGGAAAGAACACTATATGGGAATACAAAATAACATCACCTGTGTTTAGATTGTTTTTGACCTTCTTACGTATAAAAACGCTAAAACGCATTTTAAAACACCCTCAATGGAGAAACAGAACAAGTATTTGAGTGTTTTATTTTAGCTTATTACGTAGAAAAGACACCAAAATACATGTAAAGCACCGTATATGGGAAAATTAAAGAATATTACGAGAAATGTGTATTATGAGCCTTTTTGAGTTTCTTACGTATCAAAACGCTGAAAAAGCCTCAGTAGTACTCTATATGAAAAAAAAAAAAACTGCCTAAAATATGTAATTTAAGTGTTTTCACATTCCTAGGTACTAAAACACAAAAATGCATGCAAAACAAAATATGGTGAAATGAAACAACATTAACAGAAACGCGTCTTTTAGGTGTTTTCCTGCAAGTCAGGTACCAAAACGCTTAAAACAAGGAAAGCACTCTATATGGGAATAAAAAACAACATTACCCAAAACGTGCACATTGAGTGTTTCTATCTTTTTTACGTACACACACGCCAAAATCCATGCAAAACACTCTAAATGAAGGAAGAATAACATCACCAAAAATTTCCATTATGAGTGTTTCTCATCTTCTAAGGTACCGAAATGCAAAAATGCCAACAAAGTATCCTATATAGGGAAGCTAAATGATATTACGAGAAATGTCTATTATGGGTGATTTTTTTTGCCTACATATCAATATGTCAAAACGCATGAATAGCACTCTATATGGAGAAACAGAATAACATTACCTGAAATGTGTAAATAAAAAAAAAAACATTAAAAACCCTATTTGGCAATAAATAAATAAATAAATAAATAAGTAAAAAAAATAAAATAAATAAAATAAAAAATAAATGTAATAAATAAATAAATAAAAATAAAAACATTACCAAATATATCTTTAGTGTTTTTTTTCTTACTTTTTTTTACGTACCTAAACATTAAACCGCATGCAAAACAACCTTTATAGAGAAATGGAATAACATTAAAAAAAATGTATTTTTAAGTGTTTTTGAGCTTGTTAAGTACGAAAACGCCAAAATCCATGCAAATCACCCTATATGACAAAGGAAAGGAATCGTGTAAACATAAAAACCTAAAACGTGAGTTTTGAGTTTTTTTTTTTTACATCGTTAGGTACCAAAACACTAAAATGCATGCAAATACTGCCATATGCTTAAACGAAACGACAATAGAAAAATGTGTCTTTTGAGTGCTTTTATTTTATTTATGCAAAGAAAAAAAAACACTAAAAACCATGGAAAGTCCATATACGGGAATATATTTTAACATTACCAAAAATTTATCTGGAGTGTTTTTGACCTTACGTAACAAAACGCCAAAACGCATGGAAAACACTTTTAATGGAAAAACAGAATAACATTACTATAAACGTGCATTTTGAGTATCTTTAAGCTTATTACGTAGAAAAAACGCCAAAATGCATGCAAAGCACTCAATGTAAGAAAACAAATGTACATTACGTATATTACGAATTTTCAAGATTTATATGTACCAGAAAAAAAAAGCACTCTTCATGTACAAACATAACACCATTACCAGAAATGTGTTTTTTTGAATGTTTTTTTTTTTCACCTTAGGTAACGAATCGCCAAAATGCATGTATTGCATCCTATATTGGGAAACGAAAGGATATTACGACAAACGTGTATCTTGAGTGTTTTTTATCTTCTTAGGTGACAAAACGATAAAATGCATGAATATTACTTTCTATATAGAAAGAGAACATCATTACTAAAAAAACGAATATTCTAAGTGTATTACACGCTAAAGCACCCAGTATGGGGAAAATATACGATATTTCCAGAATCATATCTTTTTAGTGTTTAAGACCGTGTTAGGTGCCAAAATGCTAAAAGAAAAAGAAAAAAAAAGAAAAAAACATCGAAACCGCCATAAATTGGAAAACAAAACAATACAACCAAAAACGTGCATTTTGAGTGTTTTTGAGCTACTTACGTACCAAACCGCGAAAATGGCATGCAAAACATACTTATAAATAAACTCAATAACTTTACCAAAAACGTGTATTTTGAGAGTTTTTGAGCTTGTTTCGTACAAAAACGACAAAATGCGTGCAAAGTACACTATATAGGAAAAGGGAAACACATTACGAAAACGTGTACCAAAAACGCTAAAACGTAGGAACAGCACTGTTTATGGGGAAATAGAAGAGGATTTTTAAAAACGTGTATTTTGAGTGATTTCACGTTGTTAGGGAGCACAACGCGAAAATGCACACAAAGCAACCTATATTGGAAAGGAAACGACATTTCCAGAAATGTGTCTTTTGAGTGTTTAAAAGCGTGTTTGTCACCAAGACGATGCTGAGAAGCATGGAAAGCACCCCATAAGAGAAAACAAAAAAGAACATTACAAAAAAAAACTTGTCATTTGAGTGTTTTTGAGCTACATACATAGCAAAACGATAAAACGCGTGCAAAACACCCTTTATGGAAAAACGGAATAACATTACCAAAAAAAACGAGTATTTTCAGTGCTTTTCATGTTGTTACGGAGAAAAACACCAAAATGAATTCCATGAATAAAGGAAGGGAAAAAGAAAAAAAAAACATTACAAGAAAAGTCTTTTGAGTTTTTTTTTTTTACCTTATTACATACAAAACGTCATTTCCACAAACATGTGTTTTCAGTCTTTATGAGGGTTTTAGGTACCAGAACACTAAAAAGCAACGAAAGATCATGTCTTTTGAACGTTATTGAGCTACTTAGCAAAACATTAAAGTATATGGAAAATACCTTTTATCGAGAAAACAGAATAACATTATTTATTTATTTTTTTTAGGTTCTTACGTATAAAAACGTAAACATGCATGTAAGTTCCCTCTATGGTGATACGAAAATAAATTACAAAAATCTCCTTTTATATGTTTTTTGAGATTCTTAAGTAGGAAAACGCTAAAACACGTGAATAACACTATATATGAAAAAAACAATATTACCAAAAATGAGTATTTTTTGTGTTTTTCACACTGTTACGTTCGAAAATACAAAGATACAAAGGAATAAATTCACTTGGGAAAAGGAAAGAACATTACGAGAAACGTGTATTATTAGTGTTTTTGAACTTCTTAGGTACCAAAACAGGAAAAAATGTGTTAATAGCACTCTATATGAAGAAACACAGTAACAATACTAAAAACGTGTATTTTTATTGTTTTAGCGTTTTGATACCTAAAAACCTCAAAAACAATCATAATAAACGTTTCTCGTTTATCTCGTTTTATCCCCCAATATAGGTTGCTTTGCATGAATTTTAGCATTTTGGTATCTAACAATAAGAAAAACACTCAAAATAAATCATTTGGTAATATTTTCTTTTTCTCAATATAGAGTGCTATTCGTGCTTTGCTGTGTTTTGGTACCTAAAGAAGCTAAAAAAAAAAAAAAGAAGAAATCTCATAATAGACCTGTCTCATAATGTCCTTTTGTTTCTCCATGTGGTGTGATTTTCATGCATTTTGGTGTCTTGGTAATATTCTGTTTATCCTTATAGAGTGCTATTTGTAAATTTACCATTTTACTAGCTAATAACTTCAAAAACAATCAAAATACACGTTTCTCGTAATGTCCTTTCGTATCCCTATTTACTTTACTATAAAGGGATTTTGGCCTTCTTGTAAGTACAAGCACGAGAAAAAGATCTCAAAATACTTTTCTTGTAATGTTATTGTGTTTTTTTTTTTTCAAAATCGGCGTTTTGCATGTATTTTTGCGTTTTGATACGTTAATAGCTCAAAAAAAAAACACTCAAAAAACACGTTTTTGATAATGTTTTGTTTTCCCATTGTTTTCCATTGTTTTCCATTGTTTTTAGTGTTTTGGTGCCTCATACCTTTATCGACACTCAAAACACTTCCGGAAATGTAGTTTCCAAAAATGCTTTGCACGCATTTTTGCGTTTTGATACATAACTATGTGAAAACACCTACAATACACGTTTTTCTTAATGTTCTATTTTTCCATAAGAAATGGTATTCATGCGTTTTCTTGTTTTGATACCAAAGAAGCTCTAAAACACTCATAACGTACGTTTCTCGTAATGTCTTTTCTATTCCATATCAATTCCATAAGCATTTTGCTTGCATTTTGCAGTTTTTCTACGTAACAAGATCACAAGCACTGAAAAAGTTGTTTTTTTTCTATATTGTTATTATATTTTTCCATGAAGGGTGTTTTGCATGCGTTTAACCGTTTCGGTACGTCACTGAAAAACACCCAAAAGACAATTTTTTTTTTTCCAATATAGGATGCTTTCCATGCATTCTAGTGTACTGGTGCCTAACACGCTAATAAATATTCAAAAGACACATATTTGGAAATATCGTTTCCTTTTCGAATATAGTGTGCATTGTATACATTTTCGCGTTTTCGTACCTAACAATATGAAAACACTCAAAATACACGTTTTTGGTAATATTGTTCTCTTTCTCCATATAGAGTGCTTCTTTATGCTTTTAAGCGTTTTGGTACCTAAAAAGCTCAAATATACACATGATAAACGTTTCTCCTAATGTCTTTTCTTTTCCTGACAAAGTATTTTTCATTCATTTTGGTGTTTTTACACGTAAAAAAGCTCAAAAAACTCTAAATACACGTTTCTGGTATTGGTATTATGTTTCTCTATAAAGAGTGTTTTCCATGGATTCTATAGCTTTTGGTACGTAAATAGATAAAAAAAACATTCAGAAGACAAGTTTTTGGTAATATTGTTCTGTTTTTTTTTTCAATATAGGTACCCTACCATGCATTTTAGCACTCTCATAAACACTCAAAAAGACACTTTTTTTTTTTGGTAACATTGTTTTGTTTTTTAATATAGATATCATACATGCTTATTAGCACTCTCATAAACACTCAAGAGACATGATTCTGGAAATGTCGTTTCGTTTTCTCATTTATGGTGTTTTGCATCCATCTTGACGCTTTGATACATAACACTGTAAAATCAATAAAAATACACGTTTTTTGGTAATGTTATTCTGTTTCTCCATATGGAGAGGTATTAACACATTTTCGCCTTTTGGTACATAAGAAGGTCAAAAACACTAGTAATACACGTCTCTCGTAATGTTCTTCCGTTTCCCCAAATGGGTTTATTTGTATGCATTTTACATTTTCGAACGTAACAATGTGAAAACACAAAATAGCCATTTTTTTTTTAATATTGTTTTGTTTATTCATATATAGTGCTATTAATGTTTTTGTTTTTTTCTACTTAAGAATCTTAGAAACACATCAAAGACAATTTTGTAATTTACTTTCGTGTCACCATATAAAGAACTTTATATGCATCTTTGCGTCTTTATACGTAAGAAGCTAAAAAAAATATATATTATTCTGTTTCTCAATAAAAGGTATTTTGCATACAGTTTCAGCTTTGGTAAGTAAGTAGCTCAATAGCACTCGAAAGACACGTTTTTTTTGGTCATTTTGTTTTGCCCAAATAGTGAGCTTTCGTTGCTTTTTAGCGTTTTGGTACCGAAAACGCTCAAAACACATGTTTGTGAAAATGACGTTTAGTTTCCCTACTGATGGAGCTTTGTATGTATTTTGTTATTTTTTTCTGAATAACAATGTGAAAAACACTCAAAATAAAAGTTTTTGGTATTTTTTTTCAAATAGAGTGCTATTTATGCATTTTCGTGTTTTCGATCGTAATAACCTCAAAAAACTCACAAAAGACTTTTCTCGTGATTTTTTTTTCCTTTCCCCATATAGGTACTTTTCCATTGATTTTGATGTTTTTCTCTGTAACAATCTGAAAAACAATGAAAATACTCGTTTTTTTGGTAATGTTATTGTTTCTCCATAAAGGGTGTTTTGCACGCGTTTTATCGTTTCGTAATGCTCGTTTGTAATGCTCTTTTTGTTTCTCTTATAGGGTGCTTTCCATGCTTCTCAGCATCGTGTTGATGACTAACATCCTCATAAACACTCAAAAGACACGTTTCTAGAATTGTCGTTTTCTTTGCCATATAGCATGCTTTGCGTTTTTTTTTTTTTCGCGTTGTGGTCCCTAACAACGTGAAATTACTCAAAATATGTTTTTTTTTCTTATCTTGTTCTGTTTCTCCATGTGCTATTCCATATATTCTCCATGTGCTATTCCATATATTCTCCATGTGCTATTCATACGTTTCGTCATTTTGGTACACGTTTCTCGTAATGTGTTTTCCTTTCCCTATATAGTGTACTTTGCATGCATTTTGTCGTTTTTGTACGTAACAAACTCAAAAACTCTCAAAATACACGTTTTTGATAAAGTTATTGAGTTTATCCATAAAGTGTGTTTTGCATGCTTTTTAGCAGTTTGGTACGTAAGTAGCTCAAAAACATTCATAATCCAGGTTTTTCGTTGTGTTCTTTTGTTTTCCCATTTATGACTGTTTCCATACTTTTTTCTTACGGTTTTGGTACTTAACACGCTCATAAAAACTAAAAAGATATGATTTTAGAAATATCGTTTATTTTCCCCATAGCGGATGCTTTGTCATGAAATACACTCAAAATCCTCGTTTTTGGTAATATTGTTGTCTTTCTATATAAAAAGTAATATTCGTGCATTTTATCGTTTTGTTACCTAAGATCAAAAACACTCATTATACACGTTTGTCGTAATATCCTTTCGTTTTCCAATATTGGATGCAATGCATGCATTTTGGCGATTCGTTACCTAACAATGTGAAAAACACTCATAAAACAAATTCTGGTAATGTTTGTACATAAAGAGATCTTTTCACACGTTTTAACGTTTTGGTACATGTAAAACTAAAAAAAAAAAAAAAAACTCGTAATATACGTATCTTGTAATGTACCTTTATTTTCTTAAATAGAATGCTTTGCATGCATTTTGGCGTTTTTCTACGTAATAATCTAAAGACACTTAAAATGCACGTTTATAGAAATATTATTTTGTTTCTCCATTAAAAGTTTTTTCCATGCTTTTTTACGTTTTGTTGCGTAAGGAGGTTAAAACACTCTAAAGATAAATCTTTGGTAATGTTGATATATATTCCCGTATATGAGGTTTCCATGCATTTAGTGTTTTTTTTTTTTTTACATAAAAAAAAAAAAAAAACACTCAAAAGACACAATTTTCTATTGTCATTTCGTTTAATCATATGGCAGTCTTTGCATGCATATTAGTGTTTTGGTACCTAACAATGTTAAACACACACACACACACACACACACACACACACACACACACACACAAAAAAAAAAAAAAAAAAAAAAAATACACATTTTATGTTTTTAGGTTTACACGATTCCTTTCTTTTATATATAGAGTGATTTGCATGGATTTTGGCATTTTTGTACTTAAGTTCAAAAACACTTAAAAACACGTTTTTTTTTTGTAAAGTTATTCCATTTCTCTATAAAGGGTGTTTGGCATGCGGTTTTAGCGAAAGTAAAATAAAACATTTTTTTTTCATTTTTTTTTTGCAAAATAGGGTGCTTTCAATGCTTTTTAACGTTTTGATGCCTACCACGCCCAAAAACCGTCAAAACTTACGTTTCTGATCATGTCGTTTCCTTTCCCTACATAAGGGGCTTTGCATGCATTGTAGCGTTTTGGTACCTAAAAATGTGAAAAATACTAAAACTACACATTTTAGGTAATGTTATTCTGTTTCTCCATATAGAGTGCTATTCATGCCTTTTGACGTTTTCATACGTAAGTAAAAAAAAAAACACCCATAATAGACATTTCTCGTAATATCTTTTAGATTCCCTATATAGGGTACTCTGCAGATATTTTGGCATTTCGGTACCTTAGAAGATCAAAAGCATTCATAATACAAGTTTTCGGTAATGTTATTCTTCCCCCATTAAGACTTTTCAATAGATTTTTGGCGTGTGTGTACGTAAGAAAGATAGTACACTCAAAATACACGTTTCCGATAATGTTGTTTTCTATTCCCATATAGAGTGCTTTCCTTGTTTTAAGCGTTTTAGTGTGTAAGTTGCTGAAAAACACCTAAAAGACACGTTTCTGTTAATGTCGTTAATTTCACTATATATGGATATATATGCATTTTGTTGTTTTGGTACCTAGCACTTTAAGTGTAAAAAGACACTTAAATTACACATTTTAGGCAATTATTATTATTATTATTTTTTCATATAGAGTACTATTAACGCTTTTCAGCGTTTTGATACGTAAGAAACTAAAAACTCGTAATCTTTCCTTTTCCCATATACGTAATATTCTTTCCTTTTCCCATATACGGTACTTTACATGTATTTTGGTGTCTTTTCTGCGTAATAAGCCAAAATAAAACACTCAAATACACGTTTATGATAATGTTATCCTGTTTCTCCATTGAGGGTGTTTTAAATGCGTTTTAGCGTTTTTATACGTAAGGTCAAAAACAATCTAAAGACAAATTTTTGGCAATGTTATTTTGTATTCCCATATAGTGTTCTTTCCATCCTTTTCAGCGTTTTAGTGCCTTACACGTTCAAAATAATAAAAAAAAAGGCACGTTTCTGGTAATGTCGTTTCGTTTAAATATACAATTTGCATTTCGTGTATTTTCGCGTTTTTTATTTTATTTTATTTTATTTATTTATTTATTTATTTTTTTGAGGAGGCCTAAAAAGGTGAAAAGTCAAATTACTTGTTTTAGGCAATGTTCTGTTTCGTCATATAAGGTGCTCTTCGTGCGTTTTTGTGTTTTGGTATCTAAGAAGCTCAAAACACGTTTCTCGTAATTTTCTTTTCCTTTCTCATATAGGAGGATTTGTATGCATTGTGGCGTTTCGGTATTTAACAATGTGAAAAACTAAAAAAAAAAAAAAAAAAAACATGTTTTTGTTAATGTTGTTTCTCCATGAAGAGTGTTGTTCACACGTATTAGCGTTTTGGTACCTAAGAAATTCAAAAACACTGATAATGAACGTTTCTCTCTATGTACTTTCTTTTCCCTTGCAAACATTTTTGCAGGTTTTCTAGATAAGCTGAAAAACACTCAAAATTCACGTTTTTGGTAGTGTTATTCTGTTACTCCATGGAGGATGTTTTGCATGCGTTTTATCGTTTTGGTATGCATGAAGCTAAAAAAAAAAACATTCAAAAGACATGTTTTTGGTATTATTGTTTTTATCCCCATGCAGGGTTATTTCTTTACTTTTTAGAGTTTTTGTGCCTACAACGCTCAAAAACACTCAAAACACACATTTCTCATAATGACCTTTCATTTAACACGTATGATTCTTTTCATGCATTTTGGCAATTCTTTACCTAACAAGGTGAAAAACATTAAGAAACCCGTTTCTGGTAATGTTGTTCTGTTTGTACATAAAGAGAACTCTTCACGAGCATTAGCATTTTGATACCTAAGAAACTCAAAGACACTCATAATACACGTTTCTTATAATGTACATAACAAGGTAAAAAACTTTAAGACAACACGTTGTTAGTAAGTTTTCTTGTGTCTCTACGGAAAGAGTGCAATTCACTGGTTTCAGCGTTTTGGTAATTAAAAAAAAAAAAAACACACATAGTACATGATTCTCGTAACGTCCGTTCTTTTCCCATATAGCGTGCTTTACCTGCACTTTTCGTATGTAATAAGCTTAAAAACATTCAAAATACACGTTTTTCGGAATATTTTTTTTTCCCCTAAATGGTGTTTTACATGCTTTTTAAACTATTAGTGTTCGTACATAAGATGCTTAAAAATATTCAAAACACACGTTTTTGGTCATGATATTTTCGTATTCCCTTATAGCCTCCTTTCCATGCTATTTAGCGTTTTGGTGCCTAACACACTGAAAATCACACAAAAGTCACGTTTTTAGAAATGTCGTTTTATTTCCTCTTATAGAGGGTTTTCAATACAGCTTGGCGTTTTGGTACCAAACAATATGAAAAATTCTTTAATTACACGTTTTTTTTTTTTTTTATGCATTGCGTTTTAGCGTTTTGGTATCTTAGAAGCTCAAAAACGTTCATAATACACATTTCTTGTAATGTCCTTTCCTTTTTTTCAAAATAGGATGCTTTGCATTTATTTTAGCGTTTCGGTACCTAACTAGGTTAAAAACACTAAAAAAACACGTTTTTGGTAATGTTCTTTTTCTTCACAAAAAGTGTTACTTAGGCGTTTTAGCGTTTTGATGATTAAGAAACTCAAAAACATTCTTAATACACGTTCCTTGTAGTGCCCTTTCGTTTTCTTCTAATTGGTGGTTTGCAAACATTTTGTTGTATTTTGTATTTAAGCTCACAAATACTTAAAATGCACGTTTTAGGTAATGTTATCATGTTTCTCCACAAAGGGTTTTTTTTTTTTCCATTCGTTTCGGCGTTTTCGGACATAAGGTCAAAAATACACTAAAAATATTTTTTTCGAAATTATATTTTGTATTACCAATTACGGTGCTTTCTGTGCTTTTAGCGCTTTGGTACGTAACATGCTCAGAAAAGAGTCAAAAGACACGTTTCTGGTGATGTCGTTTCATTTCTTTATATAGGAGACTTTGAATGTATTTTGGAGTTTTACTACTTAACAATGTGAAAACACTCATTTTAGATAAAGTTTTAGATAAAGTTGTTCTGTTTCTCCATATAAAGAGCTATCCATAGGTTTTTATCGTTTCGGTACCTAAGAACCTCAAAAACACTTGTAAAACACGTTTCTCGTAATGGACTTTTGTTTCCCAGTATAGGATGCTCTGTATGGATATTGGCGTTTCGGTACATAACATGGTGTAAAACAGTAAAAAAATACTCGTTTTTGGTAATGTTGTTCTGTCTCTCCATTAAGAGTGCTATTCAGACGGTTTTTGTGTTTTTGGTACCTAAGAAACTCAAAAACACTCATAATACATGTTTCTCTTAATGTCCTTTCGTTTCCCGTCTCAGGGTCCTTTACATGCATTTCGGCGTTTTTGTACGTAAGAAACTCAAAAACACTCAAAATACATGTTTTAGCCAATGTTATTCTGTTTCTCCATAAAAGTTGTTTCACATTCTTTTTTTTAGTGTTCTGACACTTTATAAAAACATATAAGCAATTATAAACACAAAAAATCACGTCTTTTGTAATGTTATTTTATATTCCCATGCTATTTACCGTTTTGATGATGAACTCGTTGAAAAAAAAGAGTTTTATATAATAATTCATTTCCCCGTATAGGAGGTTTTTTGCAACCATTTTGGCGTTTTAGTAACTAACAGTGTGAAAACACTGAAATTACACGTTTTTCGTAATGTTCTTTTCTGCATACATTGTGCTACTCGTGCGTTTTAGCGTTTTGGTACCTAAGAAGCTCAAAAACACTCAAAATCTACGTTTTTCGTAATATCCTTTCATTTCCCCTATAGGACGCTCTGCATGCATTTTGGCGTTTCGGTACCTGACTTGGTTAAAAATACTAAAAAAAAAGATGTTTTTGGTAATATTCTTTTCTTGTATTGAGAACACTATTCACGTGTTTTAGCGTAATTTTGTTCCGCCAGATAGAGTGCTTTCCATGCATTTTCGTATTTTTGTAAGTAATCATCTGAAAAAAAACACTCAAACTACAAGATTTTAGTAATGTTACTATGTTTCTCCATTAAGGGAGTTTTCCAACCGTTTGAGCGTTTTGGTACCTAAGAAGCTAAAAAAAAAAAAAAAATCTAAAAATATGTTTTTAGTAATATTCTTTAGTAATCACCTATTTTATTTTCCATGTTTTTTTTTTTATCGTTTTAGTGCGTAACATACTGAAAACACTCAAAGTACATCTTTCTGACAATGACGTATCGTTTCTCTCTATAGAGGCATGCAGGTTGGATTTTTGGTACCTAACAATGTGAAAAACACTCAAAATACACGTTTTTGTTAATGCTATTCTTTTTCTATATAGAGAATGCTATTCATTCGTTTAAGCACTTTGGTAATAAAGAAGCCCAAATACAGTCCTCATACACATTTCTCGTTATGTTCTTTTCTTTCTAAATATAGGTTCTTGGTTTTTTTTTTTTTTTGGTTTTGGTTCCTAAGAATGTGAAAATATTCAATTTACATGATTTTGGTAAAGTTTGTTCTCTTTACATAAAGTTCTATTGATTCGTTTTATCGTTTCGGTCCCTTAGAAGTTCAACAACACTTTTCTCGTAATTTTCTTTCGTTTCATCATATTGAGTGATTTGATTTAATTTTGGTGTTTTTATACATCACAAGGTCAAAAACACAAAAATACACCTTTTTTGGAGTAAGATTACTTTATTTTTCAATATCGCGTGCTTTGTATGCGTTTTAGCTTTTTGGTATGTAAGAAGCTTAAAAACACTCAAAAAAGACACGTTTCTAATGTTGTCGTTTCGTATCCTCGTTATCAAAAACAAGTATTTTGAGTGTTTTTGAGCTTCTTACGTACAAAAACATCAAATCTTATGCAAAATATCCGATATGGGAAACGAAAAGACTTTGGTAGAAATGTGTATTATCAATATTTTTTTATCTTCTTAGATACCAAAGCTCCAAAGCGCGTTAGAGCAACACTATATTGAGAAACAGAACAACATTAGCAAAAACGTTTGGTTTGAGTGTTTTTAACATTGTTAGGTACCAAAACGCCAAAATGCATGGAGAGCCCGTTATATGTGGAAACGAAACGTCATTACAAGAAACGTATATTTTGAGTGTTAGAAACCAAAATTATAAAAATCATGGAAAACACCCTATATGGTAACAGAAAACAACATTACCAAGCACGTGTTTTTTTGAGTGTTTATGAGGGTCACAGGCATTAAAACGATAAGAAGCATTGAAATCACACTATATGGGATAACAAAACAACATTACCAAAACGTCTCTTTTTTTTTTTTTTCACTGCTCACGTACCAAAATGGTTAAACGAATAGTGGAGAAACAGTGTATCTTTACCAAAAACGTGTATTTTTCATCTTCTTAGAAAAATTCCAAAATGCATACAAAACACTCTATATGAGGAAAAAGAAAGACGTTACAAGATACGTGTATTATAACAGATTTTGTGCTTCTTATGTATCAAAATGCTAAAACGCATGAATATCACTCTACTTTATAAGAAACAGAACAATATTACCAAAAACGTGTTTTTTCAAGTGTGTTCACCTTGTCAGGTACGAAAATGCCAAAATGCCTGCGAAGCCCTCTACATCGGGAAAACGAAACAAAATGACCAGACAGGTGTCTTTTCAATATTTTTTTAGTAAACAAAGCTCAAAAAAAAAAAGCATGGAAAACACCATGTATAAGAATACAAAACATAATTAAAAACGTGTCTTTTAAGAGTTTTCACCTTCTTACGTACCAAAACGCTAAAATGCATGCAAAACACACTATATGGAGAAACAATAACATTTGAGTGTTTTTTTTTAGCATGTTATGCAGAAAAACGCCAAAATGCCTCCAGAGTACCTTATATATGGAAATAAAAAGACATTACGATAAACATGTATTATGAATGTTTTTTATCTTCTTAGTTATATATACTCTAAAATGCATGAATAACACTTTGTATGTGTGTTACAGTAAAATCCCTCTTATCCGGCATCAACGGGACCGCCGACATGCCGGATACTTGAATATTGCCGGATACTTGAATAGAAGTGAAATTATGTCCACAATCACCACCCTACACTCACGCATCTTACCATAACAAAGATCATCTGATCTTAATCAGCAGGTGATCTGATCAGCTGCTTAAGTGTAAGCACAACACGCTTCCTCTTTTCTGAGTCACTGAGTAAACACAATGCAGTGGGCCGTGGGTGGCGCGAAGCAGTGCGCTCTGGTGGCGAGGGGACAAAGTATGCCTAGAGCAGGAATTTTAATCGATTTTATGAGTACACATTGATTTTTTATTGATTTTAAGGCTCGGGGAAAAATGTGACGGATACTTGAAGTTGCCGGATACTCGAATGCCGGATGAGAGGGATTTGACTGTATAAGCGTTTTTAAGCTTTTTTATGTACCAAAATGCTAAAACGCTTTTCTTTGCAAAAGAAAATGCATGTAAACCACCCTGTAAGGCGAAGAGAAACGGAATTTTCAGAAACGTGTTTCTTGAGTGTTTATGAGTGTTTACGACAAAAATCATGAAAACTACTTAATATTGAAAACAAAACCGTGTCTTTTGAATACTTTTGAATCACCCACGTCCCATAACGCTGAAACGCATGCAAAAAAAAAAAAAGGCTTTTATGGAGAAGAAATATAACTTCAGCAAAACGTGTATTTTGATTTTTTTTAGCTTGTTCGGTAGAAAAATGACAAGATGTATGCAAAATACTCTGTATGGGGAAAAGATAAGACATACGAGAATCGTGTATTATGAATGTTTTTGAGTTTCTTGCGTGCCAAAACACGAAAACGCAAGAACAGCAATCTAAAAGGAGGAAAGTAAACAATATTACTAAAAATGTGTATTTTGAGTGTATTTCACATTAATAGGTACCAAAACACCCAACATTCTTGACCTTTTTCTGATCTCTAATCCTTCTGCTTATGCTGTCACCCTTTCTTCTCCGTTGGGCTCCTCCGATCACAATCTCATATCTGTATCTTGTCCTATCGCTCCAATCGCTCCTCAGGATTCCCCTATGCGAAGGTGCCTTTGGCGTTTTGCCTCTGTTAGTTGGGGGAACCTGAGGAGGTATTTTGCTGATTTTCCTTGGAATGACTACTGCTTCCGTGTCAGAGACCCGTCTTTGTGTGCAGAGCGCATAACAGAAGTGATAGTGTCTGGCATGGAGGCGTACATTCCTCACTCTTTTTCTCGACCTAAACCTTCCAAACCCTGGATTAACACAGCTTGTTCTCGTGCTATACATGATAGAGAGGTGGCCCACAAAAGATATTTAAGCCTTCCATCACCAGAATCTCATGCACTTTATATACTGGTCGGAACCATGCCAAGTCTGTTCTCCACCTAGCCAAAAAACTCCTTTATTAACAGAAAGTGTCAAAACCTTTCAAGATCTAACTCCCCTAGTGACTTCTGGCTTCTAGCCAAAAATATCTCCAATAACTTTACTTCTTCTTTCCCTCCTTTATTTCAACCAGATGGAACCAATGCTATCACATCTATTTCTAAAGCTGAACTCTTCGCTCAAACTTTTGCTAAAAACTCTACCTTGGATAATTCTGGGCATGTTCCTCCTTCTTCTCCACCCTCTGACTACTTCATGCTACTTATTAAAATTCTTCGCAATGATGTTTTCCATGCCCTTACTGGCCTAAACCCTCGGAAGGCTTATGGAACAGATGGGGTCCCTCCTATTGTTCTCCGAAACTGTGCCTCCGTGCTTCCACATTGCCTAGTCAAACTCTTTCAGCTCTGTCTGTCAACATCTACCTTTACTTCTTGCTGGAATTTTGCCTACATTCAGTCTGTTCCTAAAAAGGGTGACCATTCTAATCCCTCAAACTACCGTCCAGTTGCTTTAATTTCCTGTCTATCTAAAGTTTTTTAATCTATCCTCAACAGAAAGATTCTTAAACATCTATCTCTTCACAACCTTCTATATGATCGCCAGTATGGGTTCCGTCAAGGCCGCTCTACTGGTGATCTTCTGGATTTCCTTACTGAGTCTTGGTCATCCTCTTTTAGAGATTTTGGTGAAACTTTTGCTGTTGCCTTGGACATATCAAAAGCTTTTGATAGAGTCTGGCACTAAGTTTTGATTTCCAAACTACCCTCCTACGGCTTCTATCCTTCTCTCTGTAACTTCATCTCAAGTTCCCTTTCTGACCGTTCTATTGCTGCTGTGTTAGACGGTCACTGTTCTCCTAAATCTATTAACAGTGATGTTGCTCAGGGTTCTGTCCTGTCACCCACTCTCTTTTTATCATTCATTAATGATCTTCTAAACCAAACTTCTTGTCCTATCCACTCCTACGCTGATAATACCACCCTGCACTTTTCCACGTCTTTTCATAGACGTCCAACCCTTCAGGAGGTAAACATATCACGCAGGGAAGCCACAGAACGCCTGACTTCTGATCTTTCTAAAATTTCTGATTGGGACAGAGCAAACTTGGTATTGTTCAATGCCTTAAAAACTCAATTCCTCCATCTATCAACTCGACACAACCTTCCAGACAACTATCCCCTCTTCTTCAATGACACTCAACTGTCCCCCCTGTTCTACACTGAACATCCTCGGTCTGTCCTTTACTTATAATCTGAACTGGAAACCTCACATCTCATCTCTAGCTAAAACAACTTCTATGAAGTTAGGTGTTCTGAGACGTCTCCGCCAGTTTTTCTCACCACCCCCAGCTGCTAACTCTGTACAAGTGCCTAATCCGTCAATGTATGGAGTATGCTTCACATGTCTGGGGGGGTTCCACTCATACTGCTCTTCTAGACAGGGTGGAATCAAGAGCTTTTCGTCTCATCAACTCCTCTCCTCTAACTGACTGTCTTCAGCCTCTCTCTCACCGCCGCAATGTTGCATATCTAGCTGTCTTCTACCGCTATTTTCATGCTAACTGCTCTTCTGATCTTGCTAACTGCATGCCTCCCCTCCTTCCGCGGCCTCGCTGCACAAGACTTTCTTCTTTCTCTCACCCCTATTCCTTCCACCTCTCTAACGCAAGAGTTAACCAGTATTCTCAATCATTCATTTCTTTCTCTGGTAAACTCTGGAACTCCCTGCCTGCTTCTGTATTTCCACCTTCCCATAACTTGAATTCATTCAAGAGGGAGGTTTCAAGACACTTATTCATCAATTTTTGACCACTGCCTTGACCCTTTTATTGGACTGGCATTTTAGTGGGCATTTTTTTTATTAGATTTTTGTTGCCCTTGGCCAGTGTCCTTCCTACATAAAAAAAATAAAATTTTCTGTTTATGAAAGTCTTAGGCACCAAAACGCTAAACAGCTGGTAAATAACCCTATTTGGGAAAGAAAACACCAATACCAAAACGTATCTCTTCATTGTTTTTGAGGTACTTCCGTATCAAAACTGGTAAAACTTATGCAAAACACCCTTTATGAAGAAATAGAACAACTTTACCAAAAATGTGTATTTTGAGTGCTTTTGAGCTATTTAGAAAAACGCCAAAAAACATTTAAGTACTCTATATGAAAAAAATATACGAGAAACTTGTATTATGAGTGTTTTACAGCTTTTTAGGTAACAAAATGCGTAAACACATGAATAGCAATCTATAAGAAGCAATAAAACAGCATTACCAAAAAAAAGTGTATTTTGAGTGTCACAGTGCTATGTACAAAAACATCAAAATACATGCAAAGCACCAGCTATTGGAAAATAAAACAATTCCAGAAACGTGTCTTTTCAGTGTTAATGATCGTGTCAGGCACGAAAGTGCTAAAAAGCATGGAAAACACTCAATAGGAAAATACAAAGCAAAATCACCAAAAACGTGTCTTTTGAGTACTTTTGAGCTATTTATATACGAAAACCCTTATACGAATGTAAAGTACTCTTTATGGAGAAACAAAATAACGTTGCAAAAAAAACAAATTTTTTGTTTTTGAGATATTTACGTAGAAACACGCCAAAATGCATGCAAAGTCCCCTATATACAGAAATAGAGCAACTTCACCGAAAACATGCATTTTGAGTGTTTTTCATATTGTTAGGTACCAAAACGCAAAAATGCATAAAGACCCCTATTTGAGGAAAGGAAAGGACATTACAAGAAACCTATTTTTTGTAGTGTGTTTGTGCATGTTAGGCACCAAAACAATAATAAACGTGGAAAGTATCTTACATTGGAACAGAGTACAACATAATGTATCAGATCAACAATCCCGTTGTGGGTGCATCTAGCCAACCCCTTCGTTGTGACTGCATCGAAACAGCAATATCGATTAGCTGCATCGAGACAGTAAGCTCGATGAAGATGCTTTGAGTGAACAATCCCGTTGTGGTTGCATCGAACAAAACTTCTCTCTTTGGCTGCTTGGATACAGCAAGCTCGTTGTGTCTGCATCGAGCCTACCAACTCGTTGTTGGTGCATCAGACCAACAATCTTGATGCAGCCACGAGATTGTTGTCTCGATGCAACCACAAAGATGTTGTTGTATCGATGCAACCAAAAGGTGATCATTACCTCGATGACACCACAACGAGATTATTCTCTTGATGCTGCCACAACGAGGTTTTTGTCTGAATGGAACCACAAGGAGATTGTTGCCTCGATACAGCCACAACAAAATTGTTCCTTCGATGCATACCTAGATTGTTGCCTCGATGCAGCCACAACGAGCTTGCTTCCTCGATGCAGCCTCGATGCAGGGGTTGGCTTGAAGCGGCCACAACGAGATTGTTGCATCGATGCAGCCACAACAAAATTGTTCCTTCGATACAGTCACAACTAGATTGTTGCCTCCATGCAGCCACAACGAGCTTCTTGCCTCGATGAAGCCACAAAGAGATTGTTGCCTCCATGCAGCCAAAACAAAGAGATTAGCTCGATGCAGCTACAAAGAGACTGTTGCCTCGAAGCAAACACAATGAACTTGCTGCCTCGATGCTGCCACAACGAGATTGTTGAATTGATGCAACCACAATACAGATGTTGGCTTGTTTCAGCCACGACGAGATTGTTGCTTCGATGCAGCCACAACGAAGGTGGTAGATCGATGTAGCGACAACGAGATTGGTGCATCGATGCAGCCAAAACAAGCTTGCTGCATCGATGCAGCAACAACGAGATTGTCGACTCTATGTAGTCAAAATAAGATTGTTACCTAGATGCAGCCACAATGAGATTATTGCCTGCAGCAAAAACTAGGGGTTTGGCTCTTTGTACCCACAACGGGATTTTTGCCTTGATGCAGCCACAACGAGCTGCCTCAATGCAGCCACAACGAAATTGTTTCATCGCTGCATCCACAACGAAGAGGTTGGCTCGATACACCCATACCTAACAAGATTTTTGCCTCGATGCAGCCACAACGAGCTTGCTGCCTCGATACAGCTACAATAAGATTGTTGCCTCGACGCAACCAAATCCAAATGGTTGGGTTCGATGCATCCACAACGAGATTGTTCCTTCAATGCAGCCATATCGAGATTGTTGCCTTGATGCAGCTACAACAAGCTTGCTTCCTCGATGTAGACACAGAGAGGGGATTAACTCGATGGAGCCACAACAAGGTTGCTGCCTCGATGTAGCCAAAACGATATTGTTGCCTCAATACAGCTACCACGAGGTGGTTGGCTCGCTGCAACCACAACGAGATAGTTGCCTCGATGGAGCCATAAAGATCGGGTTCGATTGATACAGCCACAAAGAGATTGTTGCCTCGATGCAGCCACAACGAGGGAGTTTCTTCGATGCAATTACAACGATATTTTTGCCTCGATAGAGTCACAACTAGCTTGCTTCCTCGATAAAACCACAACGAGAGGGTTGGCTTCATGCAGCCACAACGAAACGGAGCTACAACGAGATTGGTGCCTCGATGCAGCCACAACAAGCTTGCTGCATCGGTGTAGCCAAAATGAGATTGTTGCCACGATGCAGCAACAACGAAATTGTTGAACCAATGTATCCTCAACGAGACTGTTGCCTCTATGTAGCCAAATTGAGATTGTTGACTCGATGCAGCCTCAACGAGATTGTTGCCTCGATGCAGCCATAACGTGATTTTTTTGTCTTGATCCTGCCACATCGAGCATGCTGCTTCGATGCAGCCATAACGAAGTTGTTTCCTCGATGCAGCCATATCGAAGTTGGTTAGATGCACCCATAACTAGATTGTTGCCTCGATGCATCTACAACGATATTGTTGCCTCGAGGCAGCAACAACGATGTTGTTGTCTCGCTGCAGCCAGATCGAGCTTGCTGCTTCGATCCAGACACAACGAGCATGTTGTTTCGATGTAGCCAAAAAGAGATTGTTGCATTGATGCAGCCACAAAGAGACTGTTCCATCGATACAAGCACAACGAAGGGGTTGGCTCGATGCATCAATGCAATGATCTCGTTGTGGGTACATCGAAACCAACCTCCTCGTTATGGCTGCATGGATGCAACAATATCGTTGTTGCTGCATCGAGCCAGTCCCTTCGTTGTGGCCTACCCGCTTGTTTTGGCTTCATAGAGGCAGAAGCTCATTGTGGCTTCATCGAGGGAACAATCTTTGTTGCTGGATCAAGCAACAATCTCTTTTTGGGTGCATCGAGGCAACAATCTCGTTGTTACTGCATTGAGACAAGAATCTCGTTGTTGCTATATCGATGCAAGAATCTCGTTGTAGCTACATCGAGGCAGCAAGCTCGTTGTGGGGTGCATCTAGTCAAACCCCCTCGTGGTGTCTTTTTCGAGGCAACAGTCTCGTTGATCCTAGTTCGAGTTAACCCCTCCGTTGTTACTGCATTTGTGGCAACAATTTTGTTGCGGCTGTATCGAGGCAACAGTCTCGTTGTGGGTTCATCACGGCAACATTCTCGATGTAACTGCATCGAGGCAACTTCTCATTGTGGATTCATCTAAGCAGCATCCTCTTTGTTGCTGCATCGAGGCAACTTCTCCTTGTTGCTACATCGAGGCAACAATCTCGGTGCGCCTGCATCGAGTCGACAATCTCGATTTTGCTGCATCAAGCCTTGTTGTAGCTTCATAGATCAAAGAAGCTCGTTGTGCCTGCATCGAGGCAACAATTTCTTTGTTGCTGCATCGTGGCAACAATCTCGTTCTGGCTGCATCGAGGCAACAATCTCATTGTGGCTGCATCGATTCAAGAATCTCGTTGTTGCTGCATCAAGACAAGAACTCTCGCTGTGGCTACATCGTGGCAGCAAGTTCGTTGTGGATGCATCCAGGCACCAGACTCGTTGTGGCTGCATCGAGCCAAACACCCTCGTTGTGCCTGCATCGAGGCAATAGTCTCGTTGTCGCTAGTCCGAGTTAACCCCTCCGTTACTGCTGCATGGAGGAGCCTCGATTGTTGTCTCGATGAAGCCACAACGAGATTGGGGCCTCGATGCAGCCACGTGATATTGTTGCCTCGATGTAGCCACAACGAGCTTGCTGCCTCGATGCAACCACAACGATGATTGTTATCTCGATTCAAGCAGAACGATCTTGCTGCCTCGATGCAACCACAACGAGATTGTTGCCTCCATGCAGCAATGTCGAAATATTTGCCTCAATCCAAGCGCAACGAGCATGTTTCCTCGATGCAGCCACAACGATACAGCCATAATGTGATTGTTGCCTCGAAACTATCACAGATGCAGCGAAGAGGTTGGCTCGATGCAGTCACAACGAGATTGTCGCCTCGAAGCAGTTACAACGAGATTGGTTTCTCGATGCAGCAACAAAGAGAATGTTGCCTCAAAGTAGCCACAACGAGACTGTTTCCTCGATGCAGACAAAACAAGTTTGTTGCCTTGATGCAGCCACAAATAATATATTGGATCAATGCGGCCACAACAAGATTGTGGTCTCGATGAAGCGAGAACGAGCTTGCTGCCTCGACGAAATTGTTGTCTCGATGCAGCCTCAATGAAGTTATTGGCGAGAGTCTTGCCTCGAAAAAAACACATCGAGCTTGCTGCCTCTATAAAGCCAGAGCGAGATTATTGCCTCGATGCAGCCACAACGAAGGGTTTTGCACGATGCAGCCACAACGAGATTGTTGCCTCGATGCAGCCACAGACTCGATGCAGACATAAAGAAATTGCTGCCTTGATGCAGCCACAACGAGCTTGCTACCTTGATGCTGCAACAAGATTATTGCATCAAGGCAGTAACAACTAGCTTGTTGCCTCGTTGCTGCCACAGCGAGCTTGCTGTATCTGTATCCATACACAACGAGTGGGTTGGTTCGATGCAACCATAATGATTGTTGCCTTCATGCAGCCACAAAGAGACTTTTGCATCGATACAGGTTTTGGCGTTATGTAGCCACAACGATTGTTGCCTCGATGCAGCCACAACAAGACTGTTGCTTCGATGCAGCCACAACTACATTGTTGCCTCCATACATCCACAGCAAGACTGCTGCCTCGATGTAGCCACAAAAAGATTGTTTCCTCGATGTACCCACAACGAGATTGTTGCCTCGATACAGCCACAACGAGATTGTTGGTTTGAAACAACCACAACGCGGTAGGTGTCTCGGTGCAGTCACAACGAGATTGTTGTCTCGATGCAACGACAACGAGGGGGTTGGCTTGATGCAGCCACAACGAGCTTGCTACCTCGATGCAGCCACAACGAGATTGTTGCCTCGATGCAGCCACAATAAAGGGATTTACTTGTTGCAGCCACAACGACATTGTTGCCTCGATGCAGTAACAGCGAGGGGGTTGGTTCCATGCAGCCACAACGACATTGTTACCTCGATGCAGTAACAGCGAGGGGGTTGGTTCCATGCAGCCACAACGACATTGTTACCTCGATGGTGCCACAAAGAACTTGTTGGCTCGATGCAGCCACGACGAGATTCTTGCTTCGATGCATCTACAACGAAGGGTTTGCCTCGATGTAGCGACAACGAGATAGGTGCCTCGATGCAGCCAAAACAAGCTTGCTGCATTTATGCAGCAACAACGAGATGTAGCCAGAACGATATTGTTGCCTCGATGCAGCCAAAATGAGATGCAACCACAACGAGATTGTTGCTTAGATGCAGCAAAAACTAGAGTTTTGGCTCAATGAGAATTTTGCCTTGATGCAGCCACAACGAGCATGCTGCCTCGATGCAGCCACAGCGAGATGCGATGCAGCCATAACGAAGAGGTTGGCTGCCTCGATGCAGCCAGAACGAGCTTACTGCCTCAATACAGCGACAAGGAGATTATTCCCTCGATGCAACCACATCCAAATGGTTGGGTTTGATGCAGCCACAACGAGATTGTTGCATCGATGCATTCACAACAAGATTGTTGCATTGATGCAGACACAACGAGATTGCTGCCTCGATGTAAACACAACAAGGGTGTTGGCTCGATGCTGCCACAAGGAGAATGTTGCCTCGATGCAGCCACAACAAGGTTGCTGCCTCGATGCACACTCAACGATATTGTCACCTCAATGCAGCCACAATGAGGTGGTTGGCCCTCTGCAGCCACAACGAGATAGTTGCCTCGATGGAGCCTCAAAGAGGGGTTTGGATCGATGGAGCCACAATGAGATTATTGCCTCGATGCAGCCACAACGAGGGAGTTGCCTCGATACAGCCACACCAAGCTTGCTGCAACGATGTAGCAAGAACGATTGCTACATTGTTGCCTCGATGTAGCCACAACGAGATTGTTGCCTCGATGTGGCCAAAATGAGATTGTTGCCTCGATGCAGCAATAACGAGATTGTTGCCTCGATGTAGACTCAACGAGATTGTTACCTCGATGGAGCCAAAATCAGATTGTTCCCTCGGTGCAGCCACAATGAGAATAATAATGAGAAAAAACGAAGGGCACTATGCACCCACAACGAGATGTTTGCCTTGATGCAGCCACAACGAGCATGCTGCCTTAATGCAGCCACAACAAGACTGTTTCCCCGATGCACTCATACCGTAGAAGTTGGCTCGATGCACTCATAACTAGATCGTTGCCTCGTGTCACCAAGAATGAGCTTGTTGCCTCGCTGCAGCCACATCAAGGTTGCTGCTTCGATCCAGACACAATGAGCGTGTTGTTTCGGTGTAACCATAAAGAGATTGTTGCCTTGATGCAGCCACAACGAGACTGTCCTATCGATACAGACACAACGAAGGGGTTGGCTTGATGCATCCACGTCGAGAGTCCTGCTTCGATGCAACGACAACAAGGAGATTTGTTTTATACAGCCATAACGAAACTGATGACTGCATGCAGCCACAACGAGCTCACTGCCTCGATGTAGATACAACGAAATTGTTGCCTCGATTCATCTTCAACGAGATTGTTGCCTCGATACAGCCGCAAGGAGGTTCTTGCGTCGACGCAGCCAGAATGAGGGGGTTGGCTCGATGCAGCCACAAAGAGATTGTTGTCTCGATTGAGCCAGAACTAGTTTACTGCCTCGATGCAACCACAATGAGATTGTTGCCTCGATGAAGCCACAACAAGACCATTTCCTCGGTGCAGCCACAACGAGATTGTTACCTCCATGCAGTCGCAACGAGATTGTTGTATCGATGCAGCCACAAAGAGGTTGTTACCTCAATGCAGCCACCAGGTGATCATTGCCTCGATGCAACCACAATGAGCCAATGATACACCGATAACGATACACCAATGATACTCGTACACCGACATCCTCAAAAAAAAGGAGATGGCTTGATGCACCCAGAACGAGATTTTTACCTCGATGCAGCCACAGAAGAAAGCCAAAGAAGGTGCTGGCTTGATGTAGCGACAACGAGTTTGTTACCTCGATGCAGACACAACAAGATTGTTGCTTCCATGAAGCCACAAAGAGATTGTTGCCTCCATGCAGTCACTCGATGTATCCAAAACGAGATTGTTGCCTCGATGAAGTCACAACAATATTGGTACCTAGATGCAGCTACAACGTGATTGTTGCCGGGATGCAGCCACAACGAGGGGGTTGGCCTGATCCAGCCACAACGAGCTTGCTACCTCGATGTAGCCACAACGAGATTGCTGCCTCGATGCAGACAAATCGAAAAGGTTAGCTTGTTGCAGGTACAACAAGACTGTTGCATCAAAGCAGCCACAATGAGATTGGTGCCTCGATGCTGCACCAACGAGATTGTTGAATCGATATAGTCAAAATAAAGGTGTTGGCTTGTTGCAGCCACAACGAGATTGTTGCCTCGATGCAGCCATAACGAGGGGGTTAGTTGCATGCTGCCACAACGAGATTTTTGCCTCGATGCAGCCACAACGAAGGGGTTTGCTCGATGTAGCGAAAACGAGATTGTTGTCTCGATGCAGCCAAAACAAGCTCGCTACTTCGATGCAGCAACTACGAGATTGTTGCCTCGATGTAGCCACTAAGAGATTGTTGCCTTGATTCAGCCACAACGAGATTGTTACCTCGATGCAACAAAAACAAGCTCGCTACTTCGATGCAGCAACTACGAGATTGTTGCCTCGATGTAGCCACTAAGAGATATTTGCCTTGATTCAGCCACAACGAGATTGTTTCCTCGATGCAGCCACAACGAAGAGGTTCGCTCGATGCACCCAAAACTAGATTGTTGCCTCGATGCATCCACAACGAGATTGTTGCCTTGAGGCAGCTGCAACGAGCCTGCTGTCCCAATGTAGTCACAGCGAGGGGGTTGGCTTGAGATAGCCAGAACGAGAATGTTGTCTCAATACAGCCACAACAAGGTTGCTGCCTCGATGTAGCCACAACGATATTGTTGCCTCAATGCAGCCACAAAGAGGGGGTTGAATCGCTGCAGCCACAACGAGATAATAGCGTCGATGCTGTCACAAAGAGTGGGTTGGATCGATGCAACCACAACGAGATTGTTGCCTTGATGCAGTCACATCGAGGGGGTTGGTTCGATGCAGCCATAACGAGCTTCCTCGATGTAATCACAACGAAGGGGTTCGCTTGATGCAGCCACAACGAGATTGTTGCTTTGATGCAGCCTCAACGAAGGGGTAAGCTCGATGCAGCCACAAAGAGATTGGTGCGAAGATGCAGTCAAAATTATATTTTTGCTTCGATGCAGCAATCGGGATTGTTGCCTCGATGTAGCTACAGTGAGATTGTTGTTTCGATGCAGCAACAACGATATTGTTGCCTAGATGCAGCAAAATAGTGGGGTTTGGCTTTTTGCACCCACAACGAGATTTTTGCCTTGATTCAGCCACAACGAGGTTGATGCCTCTATGCAGCCACAACGCGATTGTTTCCACAACGAAGAGGTTGGCTTGATGCACCCATAACTAGATTCTTGCCTCGATGCAGCCAGAACGAGCTTGCTGTCTCGATGCACCTAGAACGAGATTGTTGCCTCGATGCACATCCAATTATATTAGGGCCATTGTTATTACTAATGGATAGTGGAGTCAGTAGTGATATTAGTAAATTTGCGGATGACACAAAGATAGGTAGATTAATTAGGTCATAATCGGATGCCATCGCCTTGCAGGCAGATTTAAATAGAATGAATGAATGAACGGATAGATGGCAAATGCAATTTAATATTAATAAATGCAAAGTACTTATCGTAGGTAGAGGAAACCCACACAGTAGGTACACATTAAACAACCAAATTCTGGTAGGTACAGGGTACGAGAAAGATTTAGGAATTATAGTTAGCTCTGAACTCCGTCTAGGGGAACAATGCATAGAAGCCAGAAACAGGGCAAATAGGGTACTAGGATTCATTTTTAGGAGTGTTAAAAGTAGAAGGCCGGAAGTAATATTAAAGTTATACTTGGTGCTGGTCAGACCTCATCCAGACTACGCTGTGAAGTTCGGGTCCCCACATTACAGGAAAGATATAGGTCTATTAGAATCAGTACAGAGGAGAATGACTAAAAGGATACAGGGGGATGAGGAGTATTCCTTACGAGGCGAGATTGAAGTTGTTAAATTTACATTCTTTAGAAAGACGTAGGTTAAGAGGACCTGAAAGTGGTATAAGTGGTATAAGGAGGATGTAGGCAAAATTCTTATGATCAGCAACCAGAGTAGAACAAGAAATAACGGGTTCAAGCTTGAAAAAATTTAGGTTTAGGAAGGATATAGGAAAAAAATTGGTTCTCAAACAGAGTGGTAGATGAGTGGAACGGACTCAGTAATCATGCTGTTAGTGCTAGGACACTAGAGAGCTTTAAGAGAAGATTAGACAGGTTTATGGATGGGGATAATATAGATGTAAATAGATAGGTATATTTCATACAGCGACTGCCATGTGTAAGTTTGGTCGCTTCTTGCAGCTTCCCTTACTTCTTATGTTTTTATGTATGTTCTTAACACCTTCGTTGTAGGTACATCGAGAAAACAAACTCGTTGTAAATGAATCGGGGCTGTAAGCTAGTTCTGGTTGAATCGAGTCAACAATCTTGTTTTTGCTGCATTGAGCCAACCCTCTCGTTGTAGCTGTATCAGGGCAGGAAGATCGCTGTGGCTGCATCGAGGAAACAATCTCTATTTGATTGCTTCAAGCAAACCCACACTTTGTGGCTGCATTGAGGCATCAGTCTAGTTGTAGCTGCAATGGGGTAGTAAGCTCGTTGTGGCTGCATCGAGGCAACAGTCTCGTTGTGGCGACAACGAGGCAACAGGCAACAGGCAACAGGCAATCGAGGCAACAATCCCATTCTGGTCAGATGGAGACAAATCCTTCGTTGTGGCCTTGATGCAGCCACGACGAGATTGTTGCCACGAAAAAACCACGACGAGATTGTGGCCTCGATGCAGCCACAACGAGATTGTGGCCTAGATGCAGCCACGACGATATTGTGGCTTCGATACAGCCACGATGAGATTGTGGCCTCGATGCAGCCACGACGAGATCGTGGCCTCGATGCAGCCACGACGAGATCGTGGCCTCGATGCAGCCACGACGAGATTGTGGTCTTGATGCAGCCACGACGAAATTGTTGCCTCGATGCAGGCACGACGAGATTGTTCCCTCTATGCAGCAACGATGAGATTGTTGCCTCGACGCAGCCACAACGAGATTGTTGCCCAGATGCAGCCACGACGAGATTGCTGCCTCGATGCCGGCACGACGAGATTGTTGCCTTGCTACAGGCACAACGAGACTGGTACCTCAATGCAGTCACAACGAAAGGGTTGGCTCGATAGAGCAACAACGAAATTATTGCCTCAATGTTCCCACAACGAAATTGTTGCCTCGATGCAGCCACAACGATATTGTTACCTTGATGCAGCCACAACGAGATTCTTGCCTCGATGCAGCCACAACGAGATTGTTGCCTCGATGAAGCCACGACAAGATTGTTGCCTCGATGCAGCCACGACGACATTATTGCCTCGATGCAGCCACGACAAAATTGTTGCCATGACGAAATTGTGGCCTCGATGCTGCGAACATGAGATTGTGGCCTCGATGCAGCCACAACGAGATTGTGGTCTCAGTGCAACCACAACGATATTGTGGCCTCAATGCAGCCACGACGACATTGTGGCCTTCATTCACCCACGGCGAGATTGTGGCCTCGATGCAGCCACGACGAGATTGTGGCCTCGAAGCAACCATGACGAGATTGTTGCCTCAGTGCAGCTACGACGAGATTGTTGCCCCGATGCAGTCTCAACGAGATTGTTACCCCGATGCAGCCACGACGAGACTGTTGGTTTGATGAAGCCACGACGAGATTGTTGGCCAATGCAGCCACGACGAGATTGTTGCCTCGATGCAGCCACGACGAGACTGTTGCCTCGATGCAGCCACGAACAGATTGTTGCCTCGATACAGCTACGACGAGATTGTTGCCTCGATGCAGCCACGACGAGATTGTTGCGTCAATGCAGCCACGACGAGATCGTTGGTTCGATGCAGCCACGAAGAGATTGTTGCCTCTATGCAGCATCAACGAGATTGTTGCCTCGATACATCCTCGACAAAATTGTTGGCTCGATGCATCCACAACGAGATTGTTGCCTTGAAGCAGCCATGACGAGATTGTTGCTTCGATGCAGCATCGACGAGATTGTTGCCTCAATGCAGCCACGACGAGATTGTTGCCTCATTGCAGCCACGACGAGATTGTTGACTTGATGCAGCCACGACGAGAATGTTGCCTCGATGCAGCCACGACGAGATTGTTGCCTCGATGCAGCAATGACGAGAGTGTTGTCTCGATGCAGCCACGACGAGATTGTGGCCTCGATGCAGCTACGACGAGATTGTTGCCTCGATGCAGTCTCAATGAGGTTGTTGCCATGATGCAGCCACGACGAGATTGTTGTCACAATGCAGCCACGACGAGATTTTTGCCTCGATGCAGCCACGACGAGATTATTGCCTCGATGCAGCTACTACGAGATTGTTGCCTCGATTTAGCCACGACGAGATTGTTGCCTCGATGGAGCCACGACGAGATTGTTGGCTCGATGCAGCCACGACGAGATTGTTGGCTCGATGCAGCTACGATGAGATTGTTGGCTTGATGCAGCCACGGCGAGACTGTTGTTTCGATGCAGGCACGACGTGACTGGTACCTCCAAGCAGTCATAACGAAGGGGTTGGCTCGAAAGAGCAACAACGAGATGATTGCCTCGATGCAGCCACGACGAGATTGTTGCCTCGATGTAGCCACAACGAGATTGTTGTCTCGATGCAGCAACGACGAGATTGTTGCATCGATGCAACCAAGACGAGATTGCTGCCTCGATGCAGGCAAGACGAGATTTTTGCCTCGATGTAGGCACGACGAGACTGGTGCCTCCATGCAACCACAACGAAGGGGTTGGTTCGATAGAGTGACAAATAGATTGTTTCCTCGATGCAGCCACGACGAGATTTTTGACTCGATGCAGCCTTGATAAGATTGTTGCTTCGATGCAGCCATGACGAGATGCAGCCACAAGGATATTGTTGCGTCGATGCAGGAACAATATGGTTGTTGCATCGATGGAGCCACAACGAGATTGTTGTCTCGATAGAGCCACGGCTGGACTGTTGCATCGATCCATCCAGGACGGGACTGTTGCCCCGATGCAGCCACGACGAGATTGTTGCCACATCTAGTTTGCAGCCACAAAGAGATTGTGGCCTCGATGCTTCCACAACGAAATTGTGGTCTCCATGCTGCCACAATGAGATTGTGGTCTCGATGCAGCCAAAACTACATTGTGGGCTCGATGCAGTCACAATGGTATTGTGGTCTTGATGCAGGCACAACGAGATTGTGGCCTAGAAGCAGCCACGACAAGATAGTGGCTTCGATGCAACCACAACGAGATTGTGACCACAATGCAGCCACAACGATATTGTGGCCTCGATGCAGCTAAGACGAAATTGTGGCTTGATGCATCCACTAAAAGATTGTTGCCTGTGTGCAGCCACGACGAGATTTTTTAATCGATGCAACCACAACGAGATTGTTGGCTTGATGCAGCCACGACGAGATTGTTGCCTCGATGTAGCTACTACGAGATTGTTGCCTCGTTGTAGCCACGACGAGATTGTTGCCTCGATGTAGCGAAAACGAAATTGTGGCATCAATGCAGGCACGACGACATTGTTGGCTCGATGCACCCACGACGAGATTGTTGCCTCGATGCAACCAAAACCAGCCATAACGAGATTGTTGCCTCAAAGTAGCCAAAACTAGATTGTTGCCTCAATGCAGCTATGGCGACATCGTTACCTTTGTGCAGATGACAATATTGTTGCATCGAGGCAGCCATGACGAGATTGTTGCCTAATTACAGCCACTACGAGATTATTGCATCACTACTCACACAACGAGATTGTTAACTCGATGCAGCCACAAAGAGATTGTTGTTTCGTTTCAGTCACAACGAGATTGTTGCCACTATGCAGCTTCGACAAGATTGTTGCCTCGATGCAGCCACGAGGAGATTGTTGTCTCCATGGAGCGAAGATGAGATTGTTGGCTCGATGTAGCGACGACGAGATTATTGCCTAGATGCAGCCTCGACAAGATTATTGCCTCAATGCATGCACGACGAGACTGGTACCTCCATGCAGCCACATCAAAGGGGTTGGCTAGATAGAGCAACAACGATATTATTGCCTCATTGCAGTCACGAGGAGATGGTTGCCTAGATGCAGCCACGACGAGGCTGTTGCCTCTATGCCGCCACGACGAGATTGTTGCCTCGATGCAGCCACAACGAGGTTGTTGCTTCCAAGCAGCCACAACGAGATTGTTGCCTCGATGCCGCCACATCGAGATTGTTGCCTCGATGCAGCACAATGAGATTGTTGCTTCGATGCAGGCACAACGAGATTGTTGTCTCGATGCAGGCACAACGAGATTGTTGTCTCGATGCAGGCACGACGAGATTCTTGCCTCGATGCAGGCACCACGAGATTGTATCCTCGATGGAGGCACACTGAGACTGGTACTTCAATGCAGCCTCAACGAAGGGGTTGGCTCGATAAAGCAGCAACGAGATTATTGTCACAATGCTTTTCCGACGAGATTGTTGCCTCAATGCAACCACAACAAGATTGTTCCATCGATGCAGTTACGACGAGATTTTTGCATCAATGCAGCCACGACGAAATTGTTTGTCACAATGTTGTCAGAAATGTTGTCACAAAGTTGACTTTTGCATCGATGCAGCCACGACGAAATTGATTTTCACAATATTGTCACAATGCTCTTCCAAGCAGATTGTTTCCTCTATGTAACTACGACGAAGCTGCCTCGATGCAGCCACAACGAGATTATTGCCTCGATGAAGGCACGACGAGACTGGTACCTCCATGCAGACACAATGAACGGGTTACCTCGACAGAGCAACAACGAGATTATTGCCTCGATGCAGCCACAACGAGATTGTTGCCTCGATGCAGCCACGACGAGATTGTTGCCTCGAGGCAAACACTACGAGATTGTTGCTTCGATGCAGCCACGACGAGATTGTTGCCTCGATGCAACAACAAAGAGATTGTTGCCCCGATACAGTCAGAACCAGATTGTTGCCTCCATGCAGCCTCATCGAGATTGTTGCCTCGATGCAGATACAGCAAGAGTATTGCCTCGATGCAGCCAGAACTAGATTTTTGCCTCGAAGCAGGAACAATGAGATTGTGTGCCTCGATGCAGGCAGAACAAAGGGGTTGGCTCAATAAAGCAAAAACGAGATTATTGCCTCAATGCTCCCATAACCACATAGTTGCCTCGATACAGCCACGACGAGATTGTTGCCTCGATGCAGCCACAACGAGATTTTTGCCACGATGCAACCACTAAACGAAGGCGTTGGGTCGATGCAGGCACAAAGAAGGGCTTGGCTTGATAGAGTAACAACGAGATTATTATCTCAATGTTCCCACAACATGATTGTTGCCTCGATGCAGACACGACAAGATTGTTGTCTTGACGCAGCCACGACGGGATTGTTGCTTCGAAGCATCCACAACGATATTGTTTCCTCGATGCAGCCACTACAAGATTGTTGGCTCGATGCATCCAGAACGAGATTTGTACATAGATGCAGCCACAGCGAATGGGTTAATTCGATGCAGCCACAACGACATTTTGTCGTTGTGGCTGCATCGAATGCAACAACGTGATTTTGTCCTCCATGTTCCAAAACGAGATTTTGGCTTCCATGCTGCCACAATGAGATTGTGGCCTCGATGCAGCCAGAACGAGATTGTGGCCTCGATGCAGACACAAAGAGATTATAGCCTTGATGTAGCCAAAACGAGATATTTGCATCGATGCAGCCATGACGAAATTGTTGTATCCATGCAACTACGACGAGATTATTGCATCGATGCAGCCACAACGAGATTGTTCCCTCGATGCAGCCAAAACGAGATTGTTTCCTCAATGCAGCCATTATGACATTGTTGCCTTCATGTAGCCATGACAATATTGTTGCATCGATGCAGCCACGACGAGATTGTTCCCTAAATGCAGCCACAATGAGATTATTGCCTCAATGCCCCCACAACGATATTGTTGACTCGATGCAGCCACAACAGGATTGTTGTTTCGATATTGTCACAACGATATTGTTCCCTCGATGCAGCCTTGACGAGATTGTTGCATCGATGCAGCCACGATGAGATTGTTGTCTCGATGCAGCCACGATGAGATTGTTGCCTCAATGCAGCGACGATGAGTATGTTGCCACGATGCAGCCACGACGATATTGTTGCCTCGATGCAGCCACAACGAGATTGTTGCTTCCAAGCAGCCACAACGAGATTTTTGCTTCCAAGTAGCCACAACGAGATTGTTGTCTCGATGCAGCCACATCGATATTGTTCCCTCGATACAGCTACAACGAGATCGTTGCCTCGATCCAGCCACAACGAGATTGTTGCTTCCAAGCAGCCACAACGAGATTATTACTTACAAGCAGCTTACAATGCAGCCAACACGAAGGGGTTGGCTCGATAGAGCAACAACGAGATTATTGCCACAATGATCTTGCAACGAGATTGTTGCCTCAATTCAGCCACAACGAGATTGTTGCCTCGATGCATTTACGACAAAGCTTTTGCATTCATGCAGCCACGACGAAATTGTTGCCTTGATGCAGCCACGACGAAAATTTTTCCCTTATGCAGCCACGACGAGATAATTGCTTCGATGCAGCTACAACGACATTGTTGCCTCGATGCAGCCAAGATAAGTGCTGGTCTCGATAGAGCAACAACTAGATTATTGCCTCGATGCAGCCACGACTAGTATTTTGCCTCGATACAGCCACAACGAGATTTTTCCCTCGATGCAGACAAAACGAGATTGTTGCCACGATGCAGCCACAACAAAATTGTTACCTTAATGTTCCCACAATGAGATTGTTGTCTCGTTGCAGCCACGACGAGATTGTTGCCTCAATTCCCCCACAACGAGATTGTTACCTTGATGCTGCCACAACGAGATTGCTGCATCGATGCAGCCACGACGAGATTGTTCCCTCGATGTAACCACGGCGAGATATTTGCTTTGATGCAGCCACGACGAGATTGTTGCCTTGTTACAGCAACGAGATTGTTTTCCCGATGCAGCTACGACGAGATTGTTTCCTCGATGCAGCCACGACAAGACTGTTGCCTCGTTGCAGCCACGACGAAATTTTTCCCTCGATGCAGACTCGACGAGATTGTTTCCTCGATGCAGCCTCGAAAAGATTTTTTTCTAGATGCAGCCTCCACGAGATTCTTGCCTCGTTCTAGACACAACGAGACTGGTACAAAATGGTTGGCTCGATATAGCAACTTCGAGCAGCCACAACTAGATTGTTCTATCGATGGAGCCACGACAAGATTGTTGTATCAGTGCAGCTACGACGAGATTGTTGCATCGTTGCAGTCAAAAAGAGATTATTGCCTCGATGCAGCCAAAACGAGATTGTTGCCTCAATGCAGCCATTACGACATTGTTGCCTTTATGCAGCCATGACAATATTGTTGCATCGATGCAGCCACGAGGAGATTATTGCGTAAATGCAGCCAAAACGAGATTATTGCCTCAATGCTCCCACAACGAGATTCTTGACTCGATGCAGCCACAACGAGATTGTTTTTTTCGTTATAGCCACAAAGAGATTGTTGCCTCGATGCAGCCTCGACGAGATTGTTGCATCGATGCAGCCACGACAAGATTGTTGTCTCGATGCAGCCACAATGAGATTGTTACCTCGATACAGCGACAACTAGATTATTGCCTAGATGCAGCCTCGACAAGATTGTTCCCTCGATGCATGCGCGACGAGACTGGTACCTCCATGCAACCACAACAAAGGGGTTGTCTCGATAGAGGAACAACGAGATTATTGCCTCGTTGCAGCCACGAGAAGATTTTTGCCTCGATGCAGCCACGACGAGACTGTTGCCTCTTTGCAGCCACGACGAGTATGTTGCCTCGATGCAGCCATGACGAGATTGTTGACTCGATGCAGCCACAATGATGTTGTTGCCTCGATGCAGCCACATCGAGATTGTTGCCTCGATAGACCCACAACGACATTGTTGCCTCGTTGCAGGCACAAAGAGATTGTTGGCTCGATGCAGGGACAACGAGATTGTTTTTTTTTCTTTTTTATATAAGAAGGACACTGGCCAAGGGCAACAAAAATCAATAAAATAAAATGCCCACTGAAATGCCAGTCCCGTAAAAGGGTCAAGGCAGTGATCAAAAATTGGTGGATAAGTGTCTTGAAACCTCCCTCTTGAAGGAATTCAAGTCATAGGAAGGTGGAAATACAGAAGCAGGCAGGGAGTTCCAGAGTTTACCAGAGAAAGGGATGAATGATTGAGAATACTGGTTAACTCTTGCGTTAGAGAGGTGGACAGAATACGGGTGAGAGAAAGAAGAAAGTCTTGTGCAGCGAGAACGCGGAAGGAGGGGAGACATGCAGTTAGCAAGATCAGAAGAGCAGTTAGCATGAAAATAGCGGTAGAAGACAGCTAGATATGCAACATTGCGGCGGTGAGAGAGAGGCTGAAGACAGTCAGTTAGAGGAGAGGAGTTGATGAGACGAAAAGCTTTTGATTCCACCCTGTCTAGAAGAGCAGTATGAGTGGAACCCCCCCAGACATGTGAAGCATACTCCATACATGGACGGATAAGGCCCTTGTACAGAGTTAGCAGCTGGGGGGGTGAGAAAAACTGGCGGAGACGTCTCAGAACACCTAACTTCATAGAAGCTGTTTTAGCTAGAGATGAGATGTGAAGTTTCCAGTTCAGATTATAAGTAAAGGACAGACCGAGGATGTTCAGTGTAGAAGAGGGGGACAGTTGAGTGTCATTAAAGAAGAGGGGATAGTTCTCTGGAAGGTTGTGTCGAGTTGATAGATGGAGAAATTGAGTTTTTGAGGCATTGAACAATACCAAGTTTGCTCTGCCCCAATCAGAAATTTTAGAAAGATCAGAAGTCAGGCGTTCTGTGGCTTCCCTGCGTGTTATGTTTACCTCCTGAAGGGTTGGACGTCTATGAAAAGACGTGGAAAAGTGCAGGGTGGTATCATCAGCGTAGGAGCGGATAGGACAAGAAGTTTGGTTTAGAAGATCATTAATGAATAATATGAAGAGAATAGGTGACAGGACAGAACCCTGAGGAACACCACTGTTAATAGATTTAGGAGAAGAACAGTGACCGTCTACCACAGCAGCAATAGAACGGTCAGAAAGGAAACTTGAGATGCAGTTACAGAGAGAAGGATAGAAACCGTAGGAGGGTAGTTTGGAAATCAAAGCTTTGTGCCAGACTCTATCAAAAGCTTTTGATATGTCCAAGACAACAGCAAAAGTTTCACCAAAATCTCTAAAAGAGGATGACCAAGACTCAGTAAGGAAAGCCAGAAGATCACCAGTAGAGCGGCCTTGACGGAACCCATACCGGCGATCAGATAAAAGGTTGTGAAGTGATAGATGTTTAAGAATCTTCCTGTTGAGGATAGACTCAAAAACTTTAGATAGGCAGGAAATTAAAGCAACAGGACGGTAGTTTGAGCGATTAGAACGGTCACCCTTTTTAGGAACAGGTTGAATGTAGGCAAACTTCCAGCAAGAAGGAAAGGTAGATGTTGACAGACAGAGGTGAAAGAGTTTGACTAGGCAAGGTGCAAGCACGGAGACACAGTTTCGGAGAACAATAGGAGGGACCCCATCAGGTCCATAAGCCTTCCGAGGGTTTAGGCCAGGAAGGGCATGGAAAACATCATTACGAAGAGTTTTAATACGTGGCATGAAGTAGTCAGAGGGTGGAGGAGAGGGAGGAACAAGCCCAGAATCGTCCAAGGTAGTGTTTTTAGCAAAGGTTTGAGCAAAGAGTTCAGCTTTAGAAATAGATGTGATAGCAGTGGTGCCATCTGGTTGAAGTAGAGGAGGGAAAGAAGAAGAAGGAAAGTTATTGGAGATATTTTTGGCTAGATGCCAGAAATCACGAGGGGAGTTAGATCTTGAAAGGTTTTGACATTTTCTGTTAATGAAGGAGTTTTTGGCTAGTTGGAGAACAGACTTGGCATGGTTCCGGGCAGAAATATAAAGTGCATGAGATTCTGGTGATGGAAGGCTTAAGTACCTTTTGTGGGCCACCTCTATATCATGTATAGCACGAGAACAAGCTGTGTTAAACCAAGGTTTACAAGGTTTAGGACGAGAAAAAGAGTGAGGAATGTACGCCTCCATACCAGACACTATCACCTCTGTTATGCGCTCAGCACACAAAGACGGTTCTCTGACACGGAAGCAGTAGTCATTCCAAGGAAAATCAGCAAAATACCTCCTCAGGTCCCCCCAACTGGCAGAGGCAAAACGCCAGAGGCACCTTCGCTTAGGGGGATCCTGAGGAGGGATTGGAGTGATAAGACAAGATAAAGATATGAGATTGTGATCGGAGGAGCCCAACGGAGAAGAAAGGGTGACAGCATAAGCAGAAGGATTAGAGGTCAGGAAAAGGTCAAGAATGTTGGGCGTATCTCCAAGACGGTCAGGAATGCGAGTAGGGTGTTACACCAATTGCTCTAGGTCATGGAGGATAGCAAAGTTGTAGGCTAGTTCACCAGGATGGTCAGTGAAGGGAGAGGAAAGCCAAAGCTGGTGGTGAACATTGAAGTCTCCAAGAATGGAGATCTCTGCAAAAAGGAAGAGGGTCAGAATGTGCTCCACTTTGGAAGTTAAGTAGTCAAAGAATTTCTTATAGTCAGAGGAGTTAGGAGAGAGGTATACAGCACAGATAAATTTAGTATGAGAGTGACTCTGTAGTCGTAGCCAGATGGTGGAAAACTCGGAAGATTTAAGAGCCTGGGCACGAGAGCAGGTTAAGTCATTGCGCACATAAACGCAGCATCCAGCTTTGGATCGAAAATGAGGATAGAGAAAGTAGGAGGAAACAGAAAAGGGGCTACTGTCAGTTGCCTCAGACACCTGAGTTTCAGTGAGGAAAAGAAGATGAGGTTTAGAAGAGGAGAGGTGGTGTTCTACAGATTGAAAATTAGATCTTAGACCGCGAATGTTGCAGAAGTTAATGAAGAAAAAGTTGAGGGGGGTGTCAAGACACTTAGGGTCGTCGACAGAAAGGCAGTCCGACCTGCGGACATTTATGGTCCCCTCCCCAGATGGGGACTCCGAGGCTGGTGTAGGAGTCGCCATGATGATTTTAAAATTTTTGAGTGAAGGGTGTGTGTGTTATTAGGTGCTTGTAGTTTTGTGTGGAGGAAGAGAGTTGTCTTTAGAGGGCAGGCTGTGACTGCCCCCTTGTGTTGTGAGACACAAAGGGAAACGTTCAGTGAGGTCACAGCTGGGTTTAATGATAAGTTCACAGCACCCCCTGAACAGTGCTTTAGACCTCACTGGGAGTAATTATCGTTTCGGCAGGTTACCTTGATGCACGCACGACGAGATTCCTGCCTCGATGCAGGCACCACGAGACTGTTGCCTCGATGTAGGCACAACGAGACCTCAATGCAGCCACAACGAAGGGGTTGGCTCGATAGAACAACAACGAGATCATAGCCACAATGATCTTGCAACAAGATATTGGCCTCAATGCAGCCACGAGATTGTTGCCTCGATGCAGTTACGACGATTTTTTTGCATTGATGCAGCCTCGACGAAATTGTTGCCTTGATGCAGCCACGAGGAAAATTTTTCCCTGATGCAGCCACGACGAGATTATTGCTTCGATACAGATACGACGAGATTGTTGCCTCGATGCAGCCAAGATAAGATTATTGCCTCAATGCAGCCACGAAAAGATAATTTTTTTATTTATTTATTTATTTTTTTATATGTAGGAAGGACACTGGCCAAGGGCAACAAAAATCTAATAAAAAAAAAATGCCCACTGAAATGCCAGTCCCATAAAAGGGTCAAAGCAGTGGTCAAAAATTGATGGATAAGTGTCTTGAAACCTCCGTCTTGAAGGAATTCAAGTCATAGGAAAGTGGAAATACAGAAGCAGGCAGGGAGTTCCAGAGTTTACCAGAGAAAGTGATGAATGATTGAGAATACTGGTTAACTCTTGCGTTAGAGAGGTGGACAGAATAGGGGTGAGAGAAAGAAGAAAGTCTTGTGCAGCGAAGCCGCGGAAGGAGGGGAGGCATGCAGTTAGCAAGATCAGAAGAGCAGTTAGCATGAAAATAGCGGTAGAAGACAGCTAGATATGCAACATTGCGGCGGTGAGAGACAGGCTGAAGACAGTCAGTTAGAGGAGAGGTGTTGATGAGACAAAAAGCTTTTGATTCCACCCTGTCTAGAAGAGCAGTATGAGTGGAAGCCTCCCAGACATGTGAAGCATACTCCATACATGGACGGATAAGGCCCTTGTACAGAGTTAGCAGGCGTGGGGGTGAGACAAACTGGCGGAGACGTCTCAGAACACCTAACTTCATAGAAGCTGTTTTAGCTAGAAATGAGATGTGAAGTTTCCAGTTCAGATTATAAGTAAAGGACAGATCGAGAATGTTCAGTGTAGAAGAGGGGGACAGTTGAGTGTCATTGAAGAAGAGGGGATAATTGTCTGGAAGGTTGTGTCGAGTTGATAGATGAAGGATTTGAGTTTTTCAGGCATTGAACAATACCAAGTTTGCTCTGCCCCAATCAGAAATTTTAGAAAGATCAGAAGTCAGGCGTTCTGTGGCTTCCCTGCATGATATGTTTACCTCCTGAAGGGTTGGACGTCTATGAAAAGACGTGGAAAAGTGCAGGGTGGTATCATTAGCGTAGGAGTGGATAGGACAAGAAGTTTGGTTTAGAAGATCATTAATGAATAATAAGAAGAGAGTGGGTGGCAGGACAGAACCCTGAGGAACACCACTGTTAATAGATTTAGGAGAAGAACAGTGACCGTCTACCACAGCAGCAATAGAAGGGTCAGAAAGGAAACTTGAAATGAATTTACAGAGAGAACGATAGAAACCGTAGGAGGGTAGTTTGGAAATCAAAGCTTTGTGCCAGACTCTATCAAAAGCTTTTGATATGTCCAAGGCAACAGCAAAAGTTTCACCAAAATTTCTAAAAGAGGATGACAAAGACTCAGTAAGGAAAGCCAGAAGATCACCAGTAGAGCGGCCTTGACGGAACCCATACTGGCGATCAAATAGAAGGTTGAGAAGTGATAGATGTTTAAGAATCTTCCTGTTGAGGATAGATTCAAAAACTTTAGATAGGCAGGAAATTAAAGCAATAGGACGGTAGTTTGAGGGATTAGAACGGTCACCTTTTTTAGGAACGGGTTGAATGTAGGCAAACTTCCAGCAAGAAGGAAAGGTAGATGTTGACAGACAGAGCTGAAAGAGCACATTTTCGGAAGACAATAGGAGGGACCCCATCAGGTCCATAAGCCTTCCGAGGGTTTAGGCAAGCGAGGGCATGGAAAACATCATTGTGAAGAATTTTAATAGGTGGCATGAAGTAGTCAGAGGGTGGAGGAGAAGGAGGAACAAGCCAAGAATCGTCCAAGGTAGTGTTTTTAGCAAAGGTTTGAGCAAAGAGTTCAGCTTTAGAAATAGATGTGATAGCAGTGGTGCCATCTGGTTGAAATAGAGGAGGGAAAGAAGAAGAAGCAAAGTTATTGGATATATTTTGGGCTAGATGCCAGAAATCACGAGGGGAGTTAGATCTTGAAAGGTTTTGACATTTTCTGTTAATGAAGGAGTTTTTGGCTAGTTGGAGAACAGACTTGGCATGGTTCCGGGCAGAAATATAAAGTGCATGAGATTCTGGTACCTTTTCTGTGGTACCTTTTCTGGGCCACCTCTCTATCATGTATAGCACGAGAACAAGCTGTGTTAAACCAAGCAGCAGTAGTCATTCCAAGAAAAATCAGCAAAATACCTCCTCAGGTCCCCCTAACTAGCAGAGGGAAAACGCCAGAGGCATCTTGAGGAGGGATTGGAGTGATAGTACAAGATAAAGATATGAGATTGTGATCGGAGGAGCCCAACGGAGAAGAAAGGGTGATAACATAAGCAGAAGGATTAGAGGTCAGGAAAAGGTCAAGAATGTTGGGCGTATCTCTAAGACGGACAGGAATACGAGTAGGGTGTTGCACCAATTGCTCTAGGTCATGGAGGATAGCAAAGTTGTAGGCTAGTTCACCAGGATGGTCAGTGAAGGGAGAGGAAAGCCAAAGCTGGTGGTGAACATTGAAGTCTCCAAGAATGGAGATCTCTGCAAAAGGGAAGAAGGACAGAATGTTCTCCACTTTGGAAGTTAAGTAGTCAAAGAATTTCTTATAGTCAGAGGAGTTAGGAGAGAGGTATACAGCACAGATAAATTTAGTGTGAGAGTGACTCTGTAGTCGTAGCCAGATGGTGGAAAACTCGGAAGATTCAAGAGCGTGGGTACGAGATTAGGTTAAGTCATTGCGCACATAAACGCAGCATCCAGCTTTGGATCGAAAATGAGGATAGAGGAAGTAGGAGGGAACAGAAAAGGGGCTACTGTCAGTTACCTCAGACACCTGAGTTTCAGTGAAGAAAAGAAGATGAGGTTTAGAAGAGGAGAGGTGGTGTTCTACAGATTGAAAATTAGATCTTAGACCGCGAATGTTGCAGAAGTTAATAAAGAAAAAGTTGAGGGGGTGTCAAAACACTTAGGGTCGTCGACAGAAAGGCAGTCCGACCTGCGGACATTTATGGTCCCCTCCCCAGATGGGGACTCCGAGGCTGGTGTAGGAGTCGCCATGATGATTTTAAAATTTTTGAGTGAAGGGTGTGTGTGTTATTAGGTGCTTGTAGTTTTGTGTGGAGAGGAAGAGAGTTGTCTTTAGAGGGCAGGCTGTAACTGCCCCCTTGTGTTGTGAGACACAAAGGGAAACGTTCAGTGAGGTCACAGCTGGGTTTAATGATAAGTTCACAGCACCCCATGAACAGTGCTTTAAACCTCACTGTGAGTAATTATCGTTTCGGCAGGTGTCTACTGCCTCCTCCTGATAATGCCTCAATGCTCCCACAACGATATTGTTGACTAGATGCAGCAACAACAAGACTGTTGTTTCGATATTTTCACAACAATATTGTTGCCTCGATGCAGCCTTGACGAGATTGTTGCATCGATACAGCCACGACGAGATTGTTGTCTCTATGCAGCCATAATGAGATTGTTGCGTCAATGCAGCGACGATGAGGATGTTGCCTCGATGTACCCACGACGAGATTGTTGCCTCGATGCAGCCACGACGAGATTGTTGCTTCCAAGCAGCCACAACGAGATTGTTGCTTTCAAGCAGCCACAACGAGATTGTTGCCTCGATGCAGCCACACCGAGATTGTTCCCTCGATACAGCTACAACGAGATCGTTGCCTCGATCCAGCCACAACGAGATTGTTGCCTCGATGCAGCCACACCGAGATTGTTCCCTCGACACAGCTACAACGAGATCGTTGCCTCGATCCAGCCACAACGAGATTGTTGCTTCTAAGCAGCCACAACGAGATTTTTGCTTCCAAGCGGCCACAACAAGATTGTTGCCTAGATGCAGCCACATCGAAATTGTTGCCTCGATACAGCTACAACGAGATTGTTGCATCGATGGAGGCACAAAGAGATTGTTGCCTCGATGGAGCACAACGAGATTGTTGTGTCGATGCACGCAAGACGAGTTTCCTGCCTCGATGCAGGCACAACAAGATTGTTGCCTCGATTTAGGCACAACTAGACTGTACCTCAATGCAGCCAACACGAAGGGGTTGGCTCGATAGAGCAACAACGAGATTATTGCCACAATGATCTTGCAACGAGATTGTTGCCTCAATGCAGCCACATCGAGATTGTTGCCTCGATGCAGCCACAACGAGATTGTGGGCTCGATGCAGCCACAACAAGATTGTTGCCTCGATGCAGTTAGGACGATATTGTTGCCTTCATGCAGCCACAACGAAATCGTTTCCCTTAAAAAGCCACGACGTGATAATTGCCTCGATGCAGCCACGATGAGATTGTTGCTTCGATGCAGCCACGACGAGTTTCTTGTCTCAATGCAGCCACGACAAAATTGTTGCCTCAATCCAGCCACGACAAGATTAATCCCTCGATGCAAACAAGACGAGATTGTTGCTTCGATTCAGCCACGACGAGATTGTTGCCTCGATGCAGCCACGACGAGATTTTTGCCTCTATGTAGCCACGACGAGATTTTTGCGTTGAGGCAGCCACGACGAAATTGTTGCCGCGATACAGCCACGACGAGATTGTTCCGTCGATGCAGCCATGACGAGAATGCTGTCGCAATGCATCCATGACAACTTTGTTGCCTCAATGAATGCACGACGAGACTAGTACCTCCATATAGCCACAAAAAAGGGATTGACTCGATAGAGCAACAACGATATTATTGCCTAGATATTATTGTCGAGATTGTTGTCTAGATGCAGCCACTACGAGACTGTTGCCTATATGCAGCCACGACGAGAATATTGCCTCGATGCAGCCACGACGAGATTTTTGCTTCGATGCAGCCACAACGAGATTGTTGCTTCAAAGCAGCCACAACGAGATTGTTGCCTCGATGCAGCCACAACGAGATTGTTGCCTCGATTCAGCCATATCGAGATTGTTGCCTCGATTCAGCCATATCGAGATTGTTGCCTTCGATGCAGCCACAAAGAGATTGTGGCCTCGATGCAGCCAGAACGAGATTGTGGCCTCGATGAAACCACGAGATTATGGCCTCCATGCAGCCACAACAAGATTGTTGCATTAGTGCAGCCACAACGAGATTGTTGTATCAATGCACCTACGACGAGATTGTTGCCTCGATACAGCCAAAACGAGATTGTTGCCTCAATGCGACTCAATTACGACATTGTTGCTTTTATGCAGCCATGACAATATTGTTGCATCGATTCAGCCACGACGAGATTGTTGCCTAAATGCAGCCACAACGAGATTATTTCCTCAATACTCCCACAACGAGATTCTTGACTCGATGCAGCCACAACGAGACTTTTTTCGATATAGCCACAACGAGATTGTTGCCTGAATGCAGCCTCGACGAGATTGTTGCATCAAAGCAGCCACGAAGATATTGTTGTCTCGATGCAGCCACGATGAGATTGTTGCCTCAATGCAGCGACGACATAATTATTGCCTAGATGCAGCCTCGACAAGATTGTTGCCTCGATGCATGCGCCACAACAAAGGGGTTGTCTCGATAGAGCAACAACGAGATTATTGCTTCATTGCAGCCACGACGAGATTGTTGCCTCGATGCAGCCACGGCGAGACTGTTGCCTCTATGCAGCCACGACATTGTTGGATCGATGTAGCCACAACGAGATTGTTGCCTCTATGAAGCCACATCGATATTCCTGCCTCGATACAGCCACAACGAGATTGTTGCCTCGATGTAGGCACAAAGAGATTGTTGACTCGATGCAGGCACAAGGAGATTGTTGCCTCGATGCACAAACGACGAAATTCCTGCATCGATGGAGGCACCACGAGATTGTTGCCTCGATGTAGGAACGAGACAGTACCTCAATGCAGCCATAACGAAGGGGTTGGCTCGATAGAGGAACAACGAGATTAATTCCACAATGATTTTGCAACGAGAATGTTACCTCAATGCAGACACAACGAGATTGTTGCCTCGATGCAGTTACGACGAGATTTTCACATTGATACAGCCACGACGAGATTGTTGTCTTGATGCATCCACGACAAAATTTTTTCCCTGATGCAGTCACGACGAGATAATTGCTTCGATGCAGCTACGATGAGATTATTACTTCGATGCAGCCACGACGAGATTGTTGCCTCGATGCAGCCAAGATAAGATTGCTGCCTCAATGCAGCCACGACAAGATTAATGCCTCGATTCAGGGTATACGAGATTGTTGCCTCGATGCAGGGTATACAAGATTGTTGCCTCGATTCAGAAAAAGACGAGATTGTTGCCTCGATGCAGCCACGACGAGATTGTTGCCTCTATGTAGCCACGACGAGATTTTTGCCTTGAGGCAGCCCCCGATGAGATTGTTGCCTTGATACAGCCACGACGAGATTGTTGCCTTGAGGCAGCCCCCGATGAGATTGTTGCCTTGATACAGCCACGACGAGATTGTTGCCTCTATGTAGCCACGACGAGATTGTTGCTTTGAGGCAGTCCCCGATGAGATTGTTGCCTTGATACAGCCACGACGAGATTGTTGCCTCGATGCAGCCACGACGAGATTGCTGCTTCGATGCAGCCACGACGAATATGCTGCCTCAGTGCAGTCACGACGGGATTGTTGCCTCGATGCAGGCAAGACGAGACTGGTACCTCCATGCAGTAACAACGAACGAGTTGCCTCGACAGAGCAACAGCGAGATTATTACCGAGATGCTGCCACAACGAGATTGTTGCCTCGATGCAGCCACAACGATATTTTTGCCTCGACGCAGCCAAACGAGATTTTTAACTCGATGTAGCCACGACGAGATTGTTGCCTCGATGCAGGCACAACAAGATAGTGTGCCTCTATGCATGCAGAACGAAGGGGATGGCTCAATACGACAACAACAACGATATTATTACCTCAATTGTTGCCTCGATACAGCCACAACGAGATTGTTGCATCGATACAACCGCAAAAAGATCGTTGCTTCTATGCAGCCAAGACGAAATTGTTGCCTCGATGCAGCCACGAAGAGATTGTTGCTTCGATGTAGCCACGACGAGATTGTTAACTCGATGCAGCAACAAAAAGATTTTTCCCTCAATGCAGCCACAACGAAGGTCGATGCAGGCACAAAGAAGGGGTTGGCTCGATAGAGTAACAACGAGATTACTGCCTCAATGCTCCCACAACGAGATTGTTGCCTCGATGCAGCCACAACGAGGTTGTTGCCTTGATGCAGTCACGACGACATAATTGCTTTGTCGAGGCATTATCGAGGCAATAATCAAGTTGTTGCTCTATCAAGCCATCCACTTCGTTGTGGGTGCATGGAGGTACCAGTTTCGTTGTGCCTGCCTCGAAGCAACAATCTCGTTATGCCTGCATCGAGGCAACTCTTTCTTTGTGCCTTCATCAAGGCAGCAATCTCGTCGTGGCTACATCGTGGCAACAATCTCTTCGTGGTTGAGTCGAGGCAACAATGTCGTCGTGGCTGCATCGAGGCCACAAACTCGTGGTGGCTGCAACGAGGCCACAAACTCGTCATGGTTGCATCGAGGCAAGAATCACGTTGTGGCTTCATCAAGGCCACAATCTCGTTGTGGCTGCAACGAGGCTACAATGTCATTGTCGAGTCCACAATGTTATTCTGGCTGTATTGAAGATACAATCTCGTTGCGCCTGCATCGAGGCCAGAATCTCGTTCTGGCTTCATGGAGCCCGTAATCTCGTTGTGGCGTCATCAAAGCCACAATCTCGTTCTGGCAAAATCGAGGCCACAATCTCATTGTGACAGCATGGAAGCCACAATCTCGTTGTGGCAGCATGGAGGCCAGAATCTCGTTGTGGCTGCATCGAGGCCACAATCTCGTTGTGGCTGCATCAAGGCAACAATCTCGTTGTGACTGCATCGATGCCAGAATCTCCTTGTGGCTACATCGAAGCCAAAATCTTGTTGTGGCTGCATCAAGGCCAAAATGTCTTTTTGGCTGCATCGAGCCCACAGTGTCGTTGTGGTTGCATCAAAGCCACAATCTCGTAGTGGCTGCATCGAGGCCACCTTCTCGTTGTGGCTGCAGCGAGGTAACAGTCGTGTTGTGGCTGCATAAGGCCAACAATCTCGTTGTGGCTGCATCGAGACAACGATATCGTTGTGGATGCATCGAAGCAACAATCTCGTTGTGGCTGCATCGAGGCAACAATCTCGTCGTGGATGCATCGAGGGAAGAATCTCGTTGTGGGAGCAATGAGGCAATAATCACGTTGTTACTGTAACGAAGCAACCCCTTCTTTGTGCCCTCATCGTCCCAACCCCTTCGTTGTTGCTGCATTGACGCAACAATCTCACCGTGGCTACATCGAGACAACAACCTCGTCCTGGCTGCATCGAGGCAACAATCTCATCATGGCTGCATCGAGGCAAGAATTTCATCTTGGCTGCATCGAAGCAACGATCTTTTTGTAGATGCATGGAGGCAACAGTCTCGTTGTGGCTGCAACGAGGCAACAATCTTGTTGTGGGAACATTGAGGCAATAATCTCGTTGTTGCTCTATTAAACCAATCCCTTCGTTCTGCCTGTATCAAGGCACACAATTTAGTTGTGCCTGCATCGAGGCAACAATCTCGTTGTGGCTGCATCGTTGCAATAATCTTGCTGTGGCTGCATCGAGGCAACAATCTCGTTGAGTCTGCATCAAGGCAACAATCTCGTCGTGGCTGCATCGAGGCAACAATCTCTTTGTTGCTTCATCGAGGTAACAATCTCGTCGTGGCTGCATCGAGGCGACAATCTCGTCATGGCGGCATCGAGCTAACAATCTCGTTGTGAGAGCTTTGAGGCAATAATCACGTTGTTGCTCTATCGAGCATTACCATTCGTTGTGGCTGAATCGAGGCAACAATCTTGTTGTGCCTGCATCGAGTCAGATATCTCGTTGTGCCTGCATAATGGCTGCAAACTCGTCGTGGCTGCATCGAGACAACAATCTCGTCGTGGCTGCATAGAGACAACAGTCTCGTCGTGGCTACATCGAGGCAACAATCTCCTTGTGGGAGCATTGAGGCAACAATCTCGTTGTAGCTGCATCGAGGCAACAATCTCGCTGTGGCTGCATCAAGGCAACAATCTCGTCGTGGCTGCTTCGAGGCAACAATCTCGTCATGGCTGCATCAAAGCAACAATGTCGTCGTGGCTGCATCGAGACAACAATCTCTTTGTAGCTGCATCGAGGCAACAATCTCGTCGTGGCTGCATCGCTGCAACAATCTCGTCGTGGCTTTATCGAGGCAATAATATCGTTGTTGCTCTATCGACCCAACCCTTTCGTTATGGATGCATGGATGAACCAGTTTCGTTGTGCCTGCATCGAAGCAACAATCTCGTTATGCCTGCATCGAGGCAACAATCTCGTCGTGCCTGCATTGAGGAAGCAATCTCGTCGTGGCTACATCGATACAACAATCTCGTCGTGGCTGCATCGATGCCTCAATCTCGCCGTGGCTGCATCGATGCTACAATCTCGTCGTGGCTGCATCGAGGCAAGAATCTCGTTGTGGCTGTATCGAGGCAACAATCTCGTTGTGGTTGCATCGATGCAATAATCTTGCTGTGGCTGCATCGAGGCAACAATCTCGTTGAGGCTGCATCGAGGCCACAATCTCGTTGTGGCTGCATCGAGGCCACAATCACGCTGAGGCTGCATCAAACCCACAATCTCGTTGTGGCTGCATCGAGGCTACAATCTCATTGTGGCAGCATGGAGGCCACAATCTCTTTTTGACAGCATGGAGGCCACAATCTCGTTGTGGCAGCATCAAGGCCAGAATCTCGTTGTGGGTGCAATGAGGCCACAATCTCGTTGTAACTGCATCGAGGCCACAATTTCGTTGTGGCTGCATCAAGACCACAATTTTGTTTTGGCTGTATCGAGGCCACAATGTCGTTCTGGCTTCATCGAGGCCACAATCTCTTTGTGGCGGCATCGAGGCCACCATCTCATTCTGGCTGCATCAAGGCCAAAATCTCATTGTGGTAGCATGGAGGACAACAATCTCGTTTTAGCAGCATGGAGGGCACAATCTCTTTGTGTGTATCGTGGCATGCATCTCGTTGTGGCTGCATCGAGGCCACCTTCTCGTTGTGGCTGCATCGAGGCAACAATCGTGTTGTGGCTGTATCGAGCCAACAATCTCGTTGTGGCTGAATCGAGCCAACCCATATGTTGTGGCTGTATGGAAGTACAAGTCTCGTTGTGGATGCATCGAGGCAACAATCTCGTAGTGGCTGCATCGAGGCAACAATATCGTTGTGGATGCATCGAAGCAACAATCTCATCCTGGCTGCATCGAGGCAACAATCTCGTCGTGACTGCATCGAGGCCACAATCTCATTGTGGCAGCATGGAGGCCACAATCTCATTGTGTCAGCTTGGAGGCCACAATCTCTGTGTGGCAGAATCAAAGCCGCAATATAGTTGTGGGTGCATCAAGGCCACAATCTCGTTGTAACTGAATCGAGGCCACAATCTCGTTGAGGTTGCAACGAGGCCACAATATCGTTCTGGCTGCATCGAGGCCACAATCTCGCTGTGCCTTCATCGAGGCCACAATCTCGTTGTGGTTGCATCGAGGCCACAAACTCGTTGTGGTTGCATCGAGGCCATAATCACGTTCTGGCTGCATAGAGGCCACAATCTCATTGTGGCAGCAAGGGGGCCACATTTTCGTTGTGGAGGCCACAATGTTTTTGTGGCTGCATCGAGGCAACAATCTCGTTGTGGGAACATTGAGGTAATATATATATATATATATATATATATATATATATATATATATATATATATATATATATATATATATATATATATATATATATATATATATATATATATATATATATATATATATATATATATATATATATATATATATATATATATATATATATATATATATATATATATATATATATATATATATATATATATACGGAAAAACAGAACATTACCAAAATCGTGTGTTTTTAGTGCATTTTATCTTGTTAAGTAACTAAACACTAAAATGCATAAAAACCAAGTGATTTGAAGAAGCAGAAAATTGTTCCCAAAAACGTGTATTGTAAGTGTGTTTAGGTACTAAAACACCACAATGTATGCAAATTACTCTATACAGGGAAACGAAAAGACCCATGAGAGACATGCATAATGAGTGTTTCTGAGCTTCTTATGTACTAAAACACAAAAACGCTTGAATATCACTCTATATTGAAAACCGTACAACAGTACAGAAAAAGGTGTATTTTGAGTTTTTTTTTTTTCACATTAAGTACCAAAACTTAAAGAAAAAAAAAACATGGAAAGCATTACATAAAGGGAAACGAAGCGTCATTACCAGAAACGTGTCTTTTCAGTGTTTTTTTTAACTTATTACATACATATGGAGGTGACAGTAGACACCTGCCGAAACGATAATTACTCCCAGTGAGGTCTAAAGCACTGTTCAGGGGGTGCTGTGAACTTATCATTAAACCCAGCTGTGACCTCACTGAACGTTTCCCTTTGTGTCTCACAACACAAGGGGGCAGTTACAGCCTGCCCTCTAAAGACAACTCTCTTCCTCCACACAAAACTACAAGCACCTAATAACACCCACACCCTTCACTCAAAAATTTTAAAATCATCATGGCGACTCCTACACCAGCCTCGGAGTCCCCATCTGGGGAGGGGACCATAAATGTCCCCAGGTCTGACTACCTTTCTGTCGACGACCCTAAGTGTCTTGACACCCCCCTCAACTTTTTCTTCATTAACTTCTGCAAAATTCGCGGTCTAAGATCTAACTTTCAATCTGTAGAACACCACCTCTCCTCTTCAAAACCTCATCTCTTTTTCCTCACTGAAACTCAGGTGTCTGAGGCAACTGACAGTAGCCCCTTTTCTGTTCCCTCCTACTTCCTCTATCCTCATTTTCGATCCAAAGCTGGATGCTGCGTTTATGTGCGCAATGACTTAACCTGCTCTCGTGCCTACGCTCTTGAATCTTTCGAGTTTTCCACCATCTGGCTACGACTACAGAGTCACTCTCATACTAAATTTATCTTTGCTGTATACCTCTCACCTAACTCCCCTGACTATAAGAAATTCTTTGACTACTTAACTTCCATAGTGGAACACATTCTGACCCTCTTCCCTTTTGCAGAGAGCTCCATTCTTGGAGACTTCAATGTTCACCACCAGCTTTGCCTTTCCTCTCCCTTCACTGACCATCCTGGTGAACTAGCCTACAATTTTGCTATCCTCCATGACCTAGAGCAATTGGTGCAACACCCTACTCGTATTCCTGACCGTCTTGGAGATACGCCCAACATTCTTGACCTTCACCTGACCTCTAATCCTTCTGCTTATGCTGTCACCCTTTCTTCTCTGTTGGGCTCCTCCGATCACAATTTCATATCTTTATCTTGTCCTATCACTCCAATCCCTCCTCAGGATTCCCCTAAGCGAAGGTGCCTCTGGCGTTTTGCCTCTGCTAGTTGGGGGACCTGAGGATGTATTTTGCTGATTTTCCTTGGAATGACTACTGCTTCCGTGTCAGAGACCCGTCTTTGTGTGCTGAGCGCATAACAGAGGTGATAGTGTCTGGCATGGAGGCATACATTCCTCACCCTTTTTCTCGTCCTAAACCTTCTAAACCTTGGTTTAACACAGCTTATTCTCGTGCTATACATGATAGAGAGGTGGCCCACAAAAGGTACTTCAGCCTTCCATCACCAGAATCTCATGCACTTTATATTTCTGCCCGGAACCATGCCAAGTCTGTTCTCCAACTAGCCAAAAACTCCTTCATTAACAGAAAATGTCAAAACCTTTCAAGATCTAACTCCCCTCGTGATTTCTGGCATCTAGCCAAAAATATCTCCAGTAACTTTGCTTCTTCTTCTTTCCATCCTCTATTTCAACTAGATGGCACCACTGCTATCACATCTATTTCTAAAGCTGAACTCTTTGCTCAAACCTTTGCTAAAAACACTACCTTGGACGATTCTGGGCTTGTTCCTCCCTCTCCTCCACCCTCTGACTACTTCATGCCACCTATTAAAATTCTTCGCAATGATGTTTTCCATGCCCTCGCTTGCCTAAACACTCGGAAGGCTTATGGACCTGATGGGGTCCCTCCTATTGTTCTCCGAAAATGTGCCTCCGTGCTTGCACCTTGCCTAGTCAAATTCTTTCATTCTGTCTGTCAACATCTACCTTTCCTTCTTGTTGGAAGCTTGCCTACATTCAACCTGTTCCTAAAAAGGGTGACCGTTCTAATCCCTCAAACTACCGTCCTATTGCTTTAATTTCCTGCCTATCTAAAGTTTTTAAATCTATCCTCAACAGGAAGATTCTTAAACATCTATCACTTCACAACATTCTATCTGATCGCCAGTATGGGTTCCGTCAAGGCCGCTCTACTGGTGATCTTCTGGCTTTCCTTACTGAGTCTTGGTCATCCTCTTTTAGAGATTTTGGTGAAACTTTTGCTGTTGCCTTGGACATATCAAAAGCCTTTGATAGAGTCTGGCACAAAGCTTTCATTTCCAAACTACCCTCCTACGGTTTCTATCCTTCTCTCTGTAACTTCATCTCAAGTTTCCTTTCTAACCGTTCTATTGCTGCTGTGGTAGACGGTCACTGTTCTTCTCCTAAATCTATTAACAGTGGTGTTCCTCAGGGTTCTGTCCTGTCACCCACTCTCTTCTTATTATTCATTAATGATCTTCTAAACCAAACTTCTTGTCCTATCCACTCCTACGCTGATGATACCACCCTGCACTTTTCCACGTCTTTTCATAGACGTCCAACCCTTCAGGAGGTAAACATATCACGCAGGGAAGCCACAGAACGCCTGACTTCTGATCTTTCTAAAATTTCTGATCGGGGCAGAGCAAACTTGGTATTGTTCAATGCCTCAAAAACTCAATTCCTCCATCTATCAACTCGACACAACCTTCCAGACAACTATCCCCTCTTCTTCAATGACACTCAACTGTCCCCCTCTTCTACACTGAACATCCTCGGTGTGTCCTTTACTTATAATCTGAACTGGAAACTTCACATCTCATCTCTAGCTAAAACAGCTTCTATGAAGTTTGGTGTTCTGAGCCGTCTCCGCCAGTTTTTCTCAGTTGCTAACTCTGTACAAGGGCCTTATCCGTCCATGTATGGAGTATGCTTCACATGTCTGGGGGGGTTCCACTCATACTGCTCTTCTAGACAGGGTGGAATCAAAAGCTTTTCGTCTCATCAACTCCTCTCCTCTAACTGACTGTCTTCAGCCTCTCTCTCACCGCCGCAATGTTGCATATCTAGCTGTCTTCTACCGCTATATTCATGCTAGCTGCTCTTCTGATCTTGCTAACTGCATGCCTCCCCTCCTTCCGCGGCCTCGCTGCACAAGACTTTCTTCTTTCTCTCACCCCTATTCTGTCCACCTCTCTAACGCAAGAGTTAACCAGTATTCTCAATCATTCATCCCTTTCTCTGGTAAACTCTGGATCTCCCTGCCTGCTTCTGTATTTCCACCTTCCTACGACTTGAATTCCTTCAAGAGGGAGGTTTCAAGACACTTATCCACCAATTTTTGACCACTGCTTTGACTCTTTTATGGGACTGGCATTTCAGTGGGCATTTTTTTATTAGATTTTTGTTGCCCTTGGCCAGTATCCTTCCTACATAAAAAAAAAAAAAAAACATATATATATGAACATGTTGGGCACCAAAATGCTGAAAAGCGTGAAAACACCTTATAGAGGGAAAAAAATTCCAAAAAAGTGCCTTTTGTGTTTGTTTTGAACGCCTTACATACCAAAATTCTAAAAGGCGAGTAAAACGCCGTGCATGAAAAAAAAAATTAAATTAAATAATAATAATAATAATAATAATAATAATAATAATAATAATAATAATAATAATAATAATAATAATAATAAAAATAAAAATAATAATAATAATAATAATAATAAATTTTCTCAAAGGTTAATAATATATATATATATATATATATATATATATATATATATATATATATATATATATATATATATATATATATATATATATATATATATATATATATATATATATATATATATATATATATATATATATATATTATTTACCTTTGAGAAATTTTTTATTATTATTATTATTATTATTATTATTATTATTATTATTATTATTATTATTATTATTATTATTATTTATTTTATTTTTTTCATGCAGGGCGTTTTACTCGCCTTTTAGCATTTTGGTATGTAAGGCGTTCAAAACACACACAAAAGACACTTTTTTTTTTTTTCCGTGTATAAAGTGTTTTCACGCTTTTCAGCATTTTGGTGCCCAACATGCTCATAAACACTCAAAAGACACGTTTAATTGGATATCTTGTTTCCTTATCCCATATAGGATGCTCTGCATGCATTTTGCCATTTTGGTATTCAACAAAGCGGAATACACTTAAAATACACGTTTCTGGTAATGTTCAGCTTTCCTTTTTTTTTTGATATATAAAGTGCTACTCATGCGTTTTCGTGTTTTAGTACCTAAGAAGCTCAAAAAACAATTATAATGCACGTTTCCTGTAATGTCTTCTCGTTTCCTCATAGTAAAGTACGTTTTTTACGTTTTTGTACGTATTAAGCCGAAAAACACACAATATATCTGCTTTTGGTAATGTTATTTATTGTCTTACTTACGTACGTATTTATTAACTTACGTGTTTTGCATGCGCTTTAGCGGTTTAGTACGTAAGTAGTTCAAAAACACTGAAAATACCTTTTTTTTTTTTCCATATAGGATGCTTTAGATGCTTACACGCTCATAAAAGACTCGTTTCTTGAAATATAGTTTTCTTTCCCCATAGAGGGTGCTTTGCATGCATTTTTTTTTTCTTGCGTTTAATACCTAACAGTGTTAAATATACTCAAAATACACGTTTTTGGTAATGTGGTTGTTTCTCAATATAGAATATTATTCCTGCCTTTTAGCTCAAACACTCTCATACGAGTAATACGTTTCTCGTAATGTCTTTCAGTTTCCCCATATAGGGTACTTTGCATGCATTTTAGCGGTTTTGTACGTAATAAGCTCAAAACTCTAAAAATACTTGTTTTTTTATAATCTTACGAGTGTTTTTGTACATGTTAGACAACAAAACGCTAAAAAGCATGGAAAACACTTCATATCGGAAAACAAAACAATATTAGCAAAAAAATGCTCCTTTTCAGTGGGTTGAGGTGTTTAAATTCGAAAAATCTTAAAGCATGGAAACTCCCCTTAATTGAGACACAAAGTAACAGTTTTTGAGTTTGTTACATACATAAACTCCAAAATACATGCATGGTACCCAGCTTCTTACGTACCAAAACGCTAAAATTCATACAAAACACCCATTATGGAGAAACAGAATAACATTACCGAAAATGTGTATTATGAGTGTTTTCAGCTTGTTAGGCAAAATGCATGAAACAACGAAATTACCAGAAACGTATATTATGAATGTTTTTGACCTTAAATAAAGAAACGCTCAATAGCACTCTATATGTAGAAAAAGAACAACACTGTCAAAAATGTGTTATGAGTGTTATTCATATTGTTATGTATGAAAACGCGTAAATTCATGCAAAATATCTTATATTTAATAAGGAAAAGACATTACGAGAAAAATGTGTTATGAGTGTTTTAGAGCCCCATAGTGTCCAAAACGGAAAAGCTCTTTAAATAGCATTATATATGGAGAAACAGTACAACATTACCAAAAACGTGTATTTTGAGTGTTTTGTGCATTGCTAGGTACCAAACTGCCAAAATGCATGCAAAACACCGTATATGGGGAAAAAAAATATGTTATGCACCAAAACGCTATAATGCATGGAAATCACCCTATATACAACATATACAACATTACAGAAAACGCATATATTGAGTGTTCCAGTTCCTTACGTAACAAAACGCTAAAACGCAAGGGAAACTTTTTTTTGGAGAAAGAATAACATTACGAAAAACAAGTGTTTTGAGCATTTTTAAGTTTGTTTCGTATATAAACGAGAAAATGTATGGAAAGTACCCTTTATGTAGTACCGAAAGAACATTGCTAGAAATGGGTATTATGAGTGCTTTTGATTGTCTTACGTACCGAAACGCTAAGACGCATAAAGAACATTCTATAAGGAAAAGAGTATATTATAAAAAATACGCTAAAATGTATGTTAGGCACACTCTATTGTGATTTCAAACTCCATTTCCAGAAACATGTCTTTTGAGTGTCTTTTAATGCATGTTAAGCACAGAAACACTAAAACGCATGGGAAACACATTATATGGGGAAAAAAAAAAAAAAAACATTATTACCAAAAACGTGTCATTTTTTTATCCACTTACATATCAAAACGCTAAACGGCATGCAAAAACAATATAGAGAAACGCAATAACTTAAAAAAAAATGTATTTTCAATGTTTTTGATCCGATTACGTACAAAACCGCAAATATGTATTGAAAGTACACAACTTCGGCAAACAAAACAACATTACGAGAGACGTGTATTTTGAGTGTTTTTGAGCTTCTTAGGTACCAAACGCTAAAGCGCATGAATAGCACTCTATATGGAAAAACAAAACATTACAAAAAAATGAGTATTTTGTGTGTTTTCATAATGTTAGGCATCAAAACGCCAAAAAGCATGCAAAGCAACCTCTACGGCGAAATTAGACGACTTTGCAAGAAACGTATCTTATGATTTTTTTTTTTTTTTTTTCATCCATGTTTGACAACAAAACGGTAAAAAGCATCGAAAGCACCCGATATATGAAAACTAAATATTACCAAAAAGTTCCATTTGTGTGTTTTTGAGGTACTTACCTACAAAAATGCTAAAACGCATGCCAAACATCCTTTATTCAGACACAGGGTAACATTACTAGAAACAAGTATTATGAGTGTTTTAAAGTTGTTACGTACATAAACGCCAAAATGCATGCAAAGTACCCTATATGGGAAAACGAAAGGACGTGTATAAGAAAACGAAAAACGTGTATAAGGAGTGTTTTTGAGCTTCTTAGGTACCAAACCCAAAAACGTGTTAAATAGACACTTTATATGGAGAAACATAAAAAAAATAAATAAATAAAAATTGTGTGTTGAGGTATTTGAGTGTACCATAACATAAAAATGCATGCAATATTCCCTATATGGGAAAGCGAAACATTACAGGAAACGTATCTTCTGAGCGTTTTTGTGCATGTTAGCAACAAAACACTAAAAAGCATATTCATAAACAAAACATCATTACCATAAACGAGTCTTTTAAGATTATTGAACTCCATACGTATCAAAACGCTAGAATGTGTCTCTTTTATAGAGCCGCAGAGTAAAATGACCAAAAAAACATGCATTTTCAAAGTACCCTATATATGTTCAAAATATATATTAAAAGTATATATTTAAAGTACCATATATGGGAAGTAGAAAAGACATTACGAGAAACGTGCATTTTGAGTGTTCTTCATCTTTTTAGGTACCAAAACGCTAAAACGCATGAATAGCACTCTATATGGAGAGAAAGAACAACATTACAAAAAACAAGTATTTTAAATGTTTCACAATGTTAGGTTCGAAAACGCCAAAATGCATGCAAAGTACACTAAATGGGAAAAGGAAACAAGATTTCCAGAACCGTACCCTTTGAGTATCTATGAGCATTATATGCACCTAAACGCTAAAAAGAATGGAAAGCACCCTATATGGGTAATGAAAACCACATTACTAAAAACGTTTCTTTTCACTCTTTTTGAGCTACTTAATTATCAAAACGCGGAAAGGCATGCAAAATTCCCTTAATTGAGAAACAGAATAACATTACCAAAAACAAGTATTTTGAATATTTTTGAGGTTGTAACGTATAAAAACCCCAAAATGAATGGAAAGAACCCTATATGGGGAAGCCAAAATACATTACGAGAATAGTGTATAATGAGTATTTTTATCAGTTACTCAGGTAACAAAACCCGAAAACAAATGAATAAAGAAAAAAAAAACTGTAAATTAATCAAAAACATGGATTTTTAGTAAACATAACGCCAAAAAGCATGCAAAGCACCCTGTACGGGGAAAGAAAAAAAAAGTGTCTCGAGTGATTATGAACGTGTTATGCACCAAAACGCTAAAAAATATTAAAATCACTCTATTTGCAAAAAAATAAATAAAATAAAATCTTTTGATTCCTTTGAGCTACTTACGTATCAAAACGCTAAAACGCCCTGAAATCGCCATTTATAAAGCAATAAAACAAAAAAACAAAAACAAAAACATTACCAAAAACAGTGTTTTTGAGTGTGTTTTTATTACGTACAAAAACATCAATATGCATAAAAAGTGTTCTATATGAGGAAGCGAAAAGACATTACGAGAAACAAATATTATGAGTGTTTTTGAATTTATTAGGTACTAACACTTACAAACGCATGAATAGCATTCTATATGGAAAATAGAACATTACCAAAAAACCTGTATTTTGACTTTTTTCACATTATTAGTACCAAAACGCAAAAAAATCCATACGAAACACCCTATACTCGTATGGGATAAGGAAACGAGATTTCCAAAAAACGTGTCTTTTCAGTGTTTATGAGCGTGTTAGACACGAAAACGCTAAAAAGCATAGAAAGCACCTAATATGCGAAAACAAAACATTACCAAAAACGTGTCATTTGAGTGTTTTTTTTTACTTTTTACTTACCAAAACACTAAAACGCATGCAAAACACCCTTCAGGAAAACAGATTAACATTAACAAAAGCAAGTCTTTCAAGATGCATGAAAATACAAAAGAAAAGAAAGGACATTACCAGAGATATGTATTATGAGTGTCTTTGAGTTTCTTAGGTACCAAAAAGCCAATACGCATGAATAGCACTCGATACGGAAAAAAAAAAAAAAAATGATAATGATAACATTACCAAAAACGTGTATTTTAAGTGTTTTTTTTTACATTGTTAGGTTCAAAAATGCTAAAATGCACGCAAAGCCTTCTATATGTGGAAACAAAACGACTTTGCCAGAAACTTGTGTTTTGAGTGTTTTTGAACGTGTTAGGTACTAAAACGCTAAAAAGAAAAAAGAATGTAATTCACCCTATATAAAAAGAAAATTAATAATATTACAAAAAAAAAACGTGTTTTGAGTGTTTTTAAACTTCTTACATTCCAAAACTTTAAAAGGCATCCAGAACAAACTTTATGGAGATATAGAAGAATGTTACCAAAAACAACTAATTTGGAATTTGTTTTGACATTGTCACGTTGAAAACGACAAAATGCAACCAAAAAACCCTATATGGTAAAACGAAAAGACATTACAAAAACCGTGTATTATGAGTGTTTTTGACCTTTTTTTGGTACTACTTTTACGTTAATACTACTCTATATGGAGAAAAAAAAAAAACATTTTGAGTGTTTTTTTGCATGTTAGTCACCAAAACGCAAAAAAGCATGGAAAGCACTCTATATGGGAATACAAAAAAAAATTTCCGAAAATGAGTTTTTTAATTGTTTTTAGCTTCTTACGTACTAAAACCGCATCTAAAAATACCTTACATTGAGAAAGAAAATAAAATTACTAAAAAATTGAGTGTTTTCGAGCTTGTTACGTCTTTTAAGTGTTTTTGAGCTTCTTGGGTACCAAAACACTAAAAGGAATGCAAAAAACCCTTTATGACGAAACATAATAAAACTACCAAAAAGGTATTTTTGAAATCTTTAAATACAAAAATGGCAAAATGCATGAAAAATATCCTGTACGGAAAAGGATACATTACAAAAAAAAAAAAAAAAAAAATACATGTATTACAAGTTTCTCAATTTTTTAGGTACCAAAACGGTAAAACACGTAAATAGCACATTCTATGGAAGGAAAAGAACAACATTGACAAATAAGTGTTTTATTTTTTTTATTTTTTTTATTGTCATGTATCAAAACGCCAAAATGCATGCAAAACACTCTTTATGGAAAAAAAAGGACATTATGAGAAACGTGTATTGTAAGTGTCTTTGAGCTACTTTACCAAAACTCTAAAATACGTCATTAGTACCCTATTTGGAGAAACAAAACAACATTATCAAAAACGTATATTATTATTATTATTATTATTATTATTATTATTATTATTATTATTATTATTATTATTATTATTATTATTATTATCATTATTATTATTATTATTATTATTTATTTTTTTTTTCACATTGATAAGTACCAAAAGATGCATTCAAAGCACTCTATGTGGAGAAACGAAATGGCATTACCAGAAACATGTGTTTAGAGTGTTTATGAGTCTTTTAGGCACCAAAATACTATAATGCATTGAAAGCACTCTATATTGTAATACAAAAGCACATTACGAAAAAGTATGCCTTTTGATTGGTTTTGAGCTTCTTACGTACCAAAACGCTAAAATGTATGCTGAACAACTATTGTGGAGAAACATTACAAAAAATGTGTATTTACATGTTGAAACAAAACGACCGGAATTACCGGAAACGTGTATTATTGTTTTTCACCTTCTCAGGTATCAATATCCTAAAACGCATGAATATGTAGAAACTGATCATCATTACCCCCCACCCCAAAAAAAAAAAAAACGTGTGTTTTGGTGTTTTGGATGTTGTGTTTTTGAACGTAAAAAGCTCAAAAAGCATTCAGAATACTTGTTTCAGGTAATGCTATTGTTTTTCTACATAAAGGACGTTTTGCCGTACTTTCTATGCTTTTTAGCGTTTCTGGTGCCTAACACACTAATAAAAACTCAAAAGAAACGTTTATTTTTTCTTTTCCCCATATAGGGTGCCTTGCATGGATTTTGTCGCTATAGCACCTTATAATGTGAAATACACTCACAATACACGTTTTTGATAATATTGTTCTGTTTTTCTATTTAGAGTACTATTCATGCCTTTTAGCGTTTTGGTACCTAAGAAGTTAAAAGAACACTCGTTATGCACGATTCTCTTCATCATTTTTCGTTTTCTATATAGGGTAAATTACATGCATTTTCGCGATATGGCACCTAATAATGTGAAATACACTCAAAATACATGTTTTTCGTAATGTTTTTTTTTTTTTTCTGCTTCTCGTTATAGATTGCTATTTATGCGTTTTAGCGCTTTGATGAGCTCAAAACACTTATAATATTTGCTTTTCGTAATGTGTTTTCGTTTCCTCATATAAGGTGCTCTGCATGAATTTTGACGTTATGGCACCTAATAATGTGAAATACTCTCAAAATACATATTTCTGATAATGTTGTTCTGTTTCTCCATATAAATAGCTATTCATGCGTTTTAGCGTTCATAATACACGTTTCTCGTAGTTTCTTTTTGTTTTCCTTTATTGCGTACTTTGTATTCATTTTGACATTTTTGTACATAAACTGGAAAACACTTAAAATACTTGTTTTTCTCCATAAGGAGTGTTTTGCATGAGATTTTGTGTTTTTGTACGTACGTAGATCAAAGACACTGACACATTTTTTTTCATATAGTGTGCTATAATTTTTATACTTTTTGGCGTTTTGTTGTCTAACATGCATAAAACACTCAAAAAATACGTTCCTTGTAATGTCATTTGGTTTTTCCCATATAGGAGACCTTGCATGCATTTTGGCATTTACACGTTTTTGGTAATGTTATTCTGTTTCTCCATATAGAGTGCTTTTAAGATGCTCAAGAACATTCCAGATATATGTTTCTCGTAATATTTCTTATTTTTTCGTAATATATTTTTCCTGCATTTTGGTGTTTTTACACGTAACGAGCTCAAAAATATTAAAAATACTTGTGCTTTGGTCATGTTATTTTGTGTGTTCATAAAGGTTGTTTTTGCATGGATTTAAGCGTTTTGGTACTTAACTACCTTAAAATTAATGAAGAGACGTTTTTGGTAATTTTGTTTAGTTTTCCCATATAGGTTATTTTCAATGCTTTTCAGCGTTTTGATGGCTAACACGGCTATAAACACTCAAAAGACATGGTTCTAGAAAATTCGTTTCGTTTTACTACAGAGGATGCTTTGCATGCATTTTGCTGTTTTGGTACCTAACAATGTGAAAATCACTCCAAATACACATATTGTTCTGTTTCTCCGTATAGAGTGCCATTCATGCTCAAAACGCTCAAATACACTCCGTCGTAATGTTCTTTTGTTTTACCATACTTTTTAGCAATTTTGAACGTAACAAACTCAAAAACACTCAAAATATATGTTTTGATAAAGTTATTGTGTTTCTTTATAAATGCTGTATTAGATACATTTTAGCGCTTTGGTACGTAAATAGCTAAAAAAAAAAAAAATCGACACTTTTTTTGGTAATAATATATATAAATATTTTTTTTTTCCCACTTAGAGTAATTTGCATGCTTTTTAGAGTTTTGGTGCCTAATACACCCATAACCTCTGTTATGCGCTCAGCACACAAAGACGGGTCTCTGACACGGAAGCAGTAGTCATTCCAAGGAAAATCAGCAAAATACCTCCTCAGGTCCCCCCAACTAGCAGAGGCAAAATGCCAGAGGCACCTTCGCTTAGGGGGATCCTGAGGAGGGATTGGAGTGATAGGACAAGATAAAGATATGAGATTGTGATCGGAGGAGCCCAACGGAGAAGAAAGGGTGACAGCATAAGCAGAAGGATTAGAGGTCAGGAAAAGGTCAAGAATGTTGGGCGTATCTCCAAGACGGTCAGGAATACGAGTAGGGTGTTGCACCAATTGCTCTAGGTCATGGAGGATAGCAAAGTTGTAGGCTAGTTCACCAGGATGGTCAGTGAAGGGAGAGGAAAGCCAAAGCTGGTGGTGAACATTGATTCTTATGAATCTGATATCGCGTTTCTGACATTGCATCACAAAATACACCTGCTAGGTACCAAAACCACTTTTTTTTTTGTCACCTTTTATAGGATACACCACTTGTAAGGTACAAAAAACCCAAATATACATGGAAAACAAGCAAAATATCTAAAAGAAACAATATTTGGTGAATAGAGTCTGGTAACGTGTCTCTGACATTGTATCACAAGATACACCTGTTAGGTACCTGTAAGGGAAAATGGAACGAAATTACCAAAAGTGTCCTTTTTGACATTTTTTTTTTAACAAGTTAGTTACCAAAACGATAAAACGCATGCGAAGCACCCTATATGGAGAGAGAGAGAGAGAGAGAGAGAGAGAGAGAGAGAGAGAGAGAGAGAGAGAGAGAGAGAGAGAGAGAGAGAGAGAGAGAGAGAGAGAGAGAGAGATAAATGGATAGATAGATAGATAGATAGATATAGTAAAATATGAAGCTGAATAAAGTGTACAAGATGACCGTTGTTGAGAACTTTGTTTTTTTAGTTTGCTTAAAGGTGAAATAAGCACGCTACATTGGACCCCATCAGGTCCATAAGCCTTCCGAGGATTTAGGCCAGCGAGGGCATGGAAAACATCATTGCGAAGAATTTTAATAGGTAGCATGAAGTAGTCAGAAGGTGGAGGAGAAGGAGGAACAAGCCCAGAATCGTCCAAGGGAGAGTTTTTAGCAAAGTTTGAGCGGAGAGTTCAGCTTTAGCTGAATTCTTCACTAGATGTTATAGCAGTGGTGCCATTTGGTTGAAATAAAGGAGAGAAAGAAGAAGCAAAGTTATTGGAGATATTTTTGGCTAGATGCCAGAAGTCACGAGGGGGGTTAGATCTTGGAAGATTTTGACACTTTCTGTTAATGAAGGAGTTTTTGGCTACTTGGAGAACAGACTTGCCATGGTTTCGAGCAGAAATATAAAGTCCATGAGATTCTGGTGGTGGAAGGCTTAAGTAGACGGTCACTGTTCTTCCCTTAAATCTATTAACAGTGGTGCTCCTCAGGGTTCTGTCCTGTCACCCACTCTCTTCTTATTATTCATCAATGATCTTCTAAACCAAACTTCTTGTTTTATGCAATTCTATGCTGATGATACCATCCTGCACTTTTCCACGTCTTATCATAGACGTCCAAACCTTCAGGAAGTTAACAGTTCACGCAGGGTAGCCACAGAGCGCCTGACTTCTGATCTCTCTAAAATTTTTGATTTGGGCAGAGCAAACTTGGTATTGTTCAATGCCTCAAGAACTCAATTCTTCCATCTATCAACTCGACACAAGCTTCTAGACTATCCCCTCTTTTTCAATAACATTCAACTGTCCTCCTCTTCCATTCTCGGTCTATACTTTTTTTATAATGTAAGCTGGGAACTTCACATCTCATCGCTGGCTAAAACATCTTCTATGAAGTTAGGCGTTCTGAGACGTCTCCGCCAGTTTTTTCTCACTACACTAGCTGCTAACTCTGTACAAGGGTCTTATCCGTCCATGTATGGAGTATGCTTCACAAGTCTGGGAGGGTTCCATTCATACCGCTCTTTTAGACAGGGTGGAATCAAAAGCCTTTCGTCTCGTAAACTCCTTTCCTACAATTGGCTGTCTTCAGCCTATTTCTCATCGCCGCAATGTTTCATCTCTAACTATCTTCTATCGCTATTTTCATGCTAACTTCTCTTCTGATCTTTGCTAACTACATTCCTCCCTTCCTCCAACGGCCTCGCTGTACAAGACTTTAACTTTTCTCTCACCCCTATTTTGTCTACCTCTCTAATGCAAGAGTTAACCATTATTCTCAATCATTCATCCCTTTCCCTAGTAAACTCTGGAACACCTTACCTGCTTCTGTATTCCCATCTTCCTATGACTTGAAATCTTTCAAGATGGAGGTTTCAGTTTTTGACTACTGCTAAGGATCCTATTCGGGGACCGGCATTTCAGTGGGCTTTTTTTTTCTTTTTTTTTTTTACTGGATTTTTGTTCCCCTTGGCCGGTGTCCCTCTTACATAAAAATAATAATAATAATAATAAAAATAATAATAATAACCGCATCAACAATAAAACAGTAGTTGTAATTGTAGTAGTAGTAGTAGTAGTAGTAGTAGTAGTAGTAGTAGTAGTAGCAGTAGTTACAATAATAATAATAATAATAATAATAATAATAATAATAATAATAATAATAATAATAATAATAATAATATGCACATCATCATCTTTCCCAGATGCAGAAAAGGGTGCCTGACCCTTTTTCCCTGCGAGGTGTTCCTGGACTTGGCGTGGCCCGGCACTGCCCCTCGGCGGGTAGTGGTGCGTCAGAGCCGCGACACCCCATGTGGCCGACAGTTCCTGCTTTTGTGCACGGGGCAGAAGGGAACCTGCAACGCCAGCACCGGACTTCTTATGGTGACATGGGAAGGGAGGCCAGGAGAGTGCGTGGAGAGGGGAGATTATGAGTATAATGATGGTAATGGAAGAGCTTCCCTACTAATTGGCCTTTGCTTTGGTGACTACTGGCAATCGGGCGGAGCAGGGAATGGGGGGTTCTGGAGTAGTGATAATGACGATAAGCGGATTGCTCAGTTCTATATTATCAATAGGGAGTGGGAACGTAGAAGATTTAAGCCTCTTGTCTTCGGTGAGGTGATGGCAGGCATTGGAGGCGTGGCAGCGGCAGCCCTTCACCGTCCCATTACTGAGGTGACTGTGGTCCAATGTAGCGTGCTTATTTCACCTTTCAGCACACTAAGAAAACAAACAAAGTTCTCAACAACGGTCATCTTGTACACTTTATTCAGTTTCGTATTTTACTATATCTATCTATCTATCTATCTATCCATTTATCTCTCTCTCTCTCTCTCTCTCTCTCTCTCTCTCTCTCTCTCTCTCTCTCTCTCTCTCTCTCTCTCTCTCTCTCTCTCTCTCTCTCTCTCTCTCTCTATATATATATATATATACTGTTACAACCAGGCAACTCTTTCTTCACACAAAACTACAAGGATCTAATTACACACACACCCTTCACTCAATATTCTAAATTAAATTTGGCGCCTAAATTTAAGCCTTGGAGTCCCCGTCTGGGGAGAGGACCAAAAAGTGTCTTGCCAGCCCTCTCAACATTCTCGTCACTAACATTTGCAACATTCCCGGCTTGATATCTAATTTTCAATTTGTTGAACACCACCTCCCATCTACTAAACCTCATCTTGTTTTCCTTACTGAAACAGAGGTGTCTGACGCAACTGACAGTTGCTCCTCATCCGTTCCCTACTTCTTTCGCTGTGTTCATTTTCAGTCCAAAGCTGGATGTTGCGTCTTTGTGTATAATGACTTAACCTATTCTCGTGCCCACACTCTTGAATCTTCCGAATTTTCCACCACCTGGCTACAATTACAGGGTCACTCCCAACCTAATTTTACCTGTGCTGTATACCTCTCACCTAACTCCTCTGACTATGAATGTTACGTAGTCAAAGAATCTTTTATAGTCAGAGGAGTTAGGTGAGAGGTATACAGCACAGATAAAACTAGGTTGGGAGTGACCCTGTAGTTGTAGCCAGATAATGAAAAATTAGGAAGATTCAAGAGTGTGGGCAAGAGAATAGGTTAAGTCGTAATGTTCTACTCTGTTTCATTTTGTGAATATTTTCATTCTTAGAGACTTCAATGTTCACCATCAGCGTTTGCTTGCCTCTGCCTTCACTGACCATCCTGGTGAACTAGCCTTTAACTTTGCAATCCTCCACGACCTAGAGCAAGTGGTGCAACACCTTACTTTTATTCCTGAACGTCTTGGAGATACACCCAACATTCTTGATCTTTTCCTAACCTCTAATCCTTCTGCTTATGCTGTCACCCTCTCTTCTCCGTTGGCGTCCTCCGATCACAACTTCATATCTGTATCTTGTCCTATTGTTAGAATCCCTCTTCAGGATCCCCCATGTGGGAGGTGTTTCTGGTGTTTTGTTTCTGCTAACTGGGGGAAATGAGCATGTATTATTCTGGTTTTACTTGGAATGAATACTGGTGCCTTTCAGAGACCAGTCTTCGTGTGCTGAGCGCATAACGGATGTGATAGTGTTTAGCATGGAGGAGTACATTCCTCACTTTTTCTCCCGGCCTGAACCCTCCCTACCTTTGATTAACACAGTCTCTTCTCGTTCTATACATGATAGAGAGGTGGCCCATGAAAAGGTACTCGAGACTTCCATCACCAGAATCTCATACAATTTATGTTTCTGCCCGGAATCATGCCAAGTCTGTTCTCCAACTAGCTAAAAACTCCTTCATCAATAGAAAGTGCCAAACTCTTTCAGGATCTAACTCCCCCTAGCCAAAAGCATCTCTAATAGCTATGCTTCTTCATCTTTCCTTCCACTGCCATCGCCTCCATTTCTGAAGCTCAACTCTTCGCTCAAACCTTTGCTAAAAACTCTACTTTGGATGATTCAGGGCTTGATCCTCCCTCTTCTCTAAGCTCTGACTACTTCATGCTACCCATTAAAATCTTTCTCAGTGATGTTTTCAATGCCCTTGCTGGCCTAAATCCCCGGAAGCCTTATGGACGTGATAGACTAGTCAAACTCTTTCAACTCTATCAACATCTACCTTTTCTTCTTGCTGGAAATTTGCCTACATTCAACCTGTTCCTAGAAAGGGTGACAGTTCCCATCCCTCAAACTATCATCTTATTGCTTTAATTTCCTGCCTATCTAAAGATTTTGTATGTACCCTCATCAGGAAGATTCTTAATCATGTATTATTTCTCAAAATTCTATCTGATCGCCAGAATGGGTTCCGTCAAGGCCACTCTACTGGTGATATGGTTTTCCTTACTGAGTCTTGGTTGTCCTCTTTTAGAGATTTTGGTGAAGCTCTTGCTGTTGCCTTAGACCTATCAAGAAGCTTTAGAGTCTGGCACAAAACTTTGATTTCCAAAGTATCCTCCTACAGCTTTTGTCCTTCTCTCTGTAATTTTATCTTAAGCTTTCTTTCTGACCGCTCTATTGCTGCTGTGGTAGACGGTCATTGTTCTTCTAAATCTATTAACAGTGATGTTACTCAGGGTTCTGTCCTGTCACCCTCTCCTTATTATTCATCAATGATCTTCTAAACCAAACTTCTTGTCTTTTCGTAGACGTCCAACTCTTCAGGAAGTAAATATTTCACGTATGAAAGCCACAGAACGCCTGAGTTTTAATCTCTCTAAAATGTCTGTTGGGGCAGAGCAAACTTAGTATTGTTCAATGCCTCATTAACCAAATCCCTCCATCAATCAACTCGAGATAACCTATCCCCTCTTCTTCAGTGATACCCAACTGTCCCCATCTTCTACACTAAATATCCTCGGTTTTTCCTTTACTTATAATCTTAACTGGAAACTTCACATCTCATCTCTAACTAAAACGGCTTCTATGAAGTTAGGGATTCTGAATCGTGTTCGTCAGTTTTTCTGATCCTTTCATTTACTAACTGTTTATTGGTGCCTTTTCCGTTCATGTACGGAGTATGTTTCACATATCTGGGGAGTTTCACTCATACCGCTTTTCTAGACAGAGTGAAATCAAAAGCTTTTCGTCTTATCAACTCCTCTCTTCCAGCTGACTGTCTTCAGCCTCTTTCTCATCGCCGCAATGTTGCATCTCTTGCTATCTTCTGCTGCTATTTTCATGCCAACCGCTCTTCCGATCTTGCTAATTGCATGCCTCTACTCCTCCCGCGGGCTCACTAAACAAGTCTTTCTTCTTTCTTTCATCCTTATCCGGTCCACCTTTCTAATGCGAGACTTAACCAGTATTCTCAATCGTTCATCCCTTTGTCTGGTAAACTCTGGAACTCCTGCATGCTTCTGTATTTCCACCTTTCTCTGACGAACTTTTTTTTTCAAGAGGGAAGTTTCAAGACACTTATCCTGTAATTTTTGAGTACCGCTTTCGAATTCTGTTCGGGCCCCGACATCTTAGTGGGCCTTTTTTTTATTTTATTTTTTTATTTTGGAGTTTTGTTGCCCTTGACTGGTGCCCCTCCTATATATATATATATATATATATATATATATATATATATATATATATATATATATATATATATATATATATATATATATATATATATATATATATATATATATATATATATATATATATAAAACAGCATTAACTTCATTGTGGGCTATATGAGACTGAAGTGTTGGATCCCTGAAACGAAACAAACAGTAAAATAAAAGGATTACTTAAAAAAATGTAAAACATGCCAGACATACCAAGGGAAGCAATTTCCTCCTGTAGCTGCACCGCCACTCTCCCAATTTAGAACTCTTATCAGTGAACACTTTTAGCATAATAGGAGTGGAATTTACCGGTGCCCGGTGACGAGTTAGTCAGGCTAGCGGGCGTAAACATCTCGGGTACAACAACTCGCCCCTTTGCCAGATTGTATCCACTTTAATAGAGTCTGGTGGATGTAGCTGTCCCCGTTGATAACGTCCAGTTACAGGGGCCTTTCTGTTACCAACGATCCCTTGCGACAAGTGGCAGTGCGCTCCGCAGATTTATGGATCAACAAAATTAAGACCAATGAAATCTAATATCAAGCTTTCCCATGTATATATTGTATTTTTTTTTTTTTTTTTTCTCGGTGGAAGGAATTTGTAGGAACTATTATTCCGACAGGGAAATTAATGGTGTTGGGGAATCAACTCAAATGAAGTATAACAATCCACTGTGACGAGTGGATGAAACAATGAGCACCCGAGTCGAGTGGATTGAGGGGATTGTAGAATCGCGAATCCCATGTTAAATTGCTTATGTTTAACTCGGATCTCCTGTTTTATTTATTGACCCATTTCTTCCATTCAAAAAAATTTCAGTCAACAAAGATTGGAGATCGATGTATGCTATCTGGTTTTTTTTTTTTTCTGGTACAATAGTATTTATTTATTTTTTTAAGTTCAATGACAAAAAAAAAAATATGTTGACTTTCAAATATTTGTCAAAATCAAAATCAACTTCAAACAATAGTTTCGATAGCGGATATTGTTTTCTTCTCATACTTTCATAAGCTGCAATAACCCATATATGTGTAATAGGAATAGTAACTGAGGAGATCATTTATATGGCAAAATCCACCTTTTTGACATATCAAGCGATAAAGTTGAAGGAGTTACTGTGATTTACCTATTACAGTTAGGGACTTGAAGTTCACAGGATATATGTATCAGGATATGTGGAAAAAGCAAACATAGTTTCCTTTAGTTGCTCCGATTGCTTTTGTGCATAGGTCTAAGGCGATTCATGATTTCACACGAATTAGCGCATGGGGTGGCAGGTCAGTAATAAAATTTTATTATATTTCGCCGTATTTCTAAGTAAAAACCATCGTTACACTGTTTGAAATATATAAAATATTAATGCAAAAGATATCTGATGGAGATACGTTGATTATTTGGTGGATTTACGAAGATATAAATATATATTTTAATTTTTCCGTATCTAAATTCCAGAAATATTAGTTAGAGCTAAAAATTTCCCGTTCTTTGATCTTGTGCGCAGAGAGAAAACCGTAGATTTTCATGGGAAAAAGGACTATCTCAGAAAAATATGGGAAAAAATAGAAAAAAAAAATGATCATACATATTTCGGTGCACGTAAAACCGTGGAATTTCATGACGCCTCATTGCATTACATATATATATATATATATATATATATATATATATATATATATATATATATATATATATATATATATATATATATATATATATATATACCAAAAAACTCAAAAAAACACTCAAAAGACGCGTTTTTATTTATTTATTTATTTTTTTTCTGTTTCCTCATTCAGAGTGCTTTCATTGTGTTTTGGCGTTCTGGTACCTAATAAACTGAAAGTCTTGTGATTCAATGTCAGATATCATACTTCAAATCAATATTTATTTGTTTCATTTTCACATTTTCCATGTTTTTCAGTCATATTTGAGTTTTTGTACCTTACACGTGGTGTATTCCATGAAAGGTAACAAACGCTCAAAAACAGTCAAAAGAACGTTTTTGAAAATGTTGACATTTTCTGTTTCTCCATATAGGATACTTTGCATGCGTTTTAACGTTTTGTTTCTTAACTTGATCAAAATAACTCAAAAGACTCGTTTTTGGTAATGTTGCACTATTTGCCTATATAAGGTGCTTTGGATGTGTTTTAACGTTTTGGTACCCAACAAGCTCAAAACACTCAAAAGACACGTTTTTGTTAATGTTGCTTTGTTTCCCTATATACGGCGTTTTGCAAGCGTTTTATCGTTTTGGTGCCTAACATGTGGTGTCTTGTGATTCAAAGTAAGAAATACAATATCAGACTCTATTCACATTTTGCTTATTTTCTACACATATTTTAGTTTTGGTTCATTATTTACATTATAAAATGTGACACAAAAAAACAGGGGTTTTGGTACCTAGCAGGTGTATTTTGTGATACAATGTCAGAAACACGATATCAGGCTCATAAGAACATAAAAAAGGCAATCTGCATGAAACCATCAGGCCTGCACGTGACAGTCCCTGTATGAAATATATGTACTTATTTTCACCTATTATCCCCTTCCAAAAAACTGTCTAATTTTCTCTTAAAGTTCCCTAAATACTCAGCACTAGCAACTTGATTACTGAATCCGTTCCATTCATCTACCTTTCTATTTGAGAACCAGTTCTTTCCTATCTCTTCCTTAAATTTTTTCAAGTTTGAGCCCATCATTTTTTGTTCTGTCCTGGTTACTGATCCTGAAAATTTTTCTTATGTTCCCTTTGTTATAATCCCTGTACCACTTGAAAACTTTTGTCAGGTTCTCTCTTAGTCTTCGTTTCTCTAAGGAATGTAAATTTAAGATTTTTAATCTCGTTACGTAAGGAATACCCCTCATCCCTTGTATGCTTTTAATCATTCTCCTTTGTCCTGATTCTAACAGACCTATATCCTTCCTGTAATATGGGGACAAGAACTACACAACATAATCTAAATGAGGTCTGATCAGCGCCAAATATAACTTTAATATTACTTTGGGACTTCTACTTTCATCACTTTAAAAATTAATCCTAATACCCTATTTGCCCTATTTCTGTCCTCTTAGCATTGTTTTCTTAGATGGAGATCAGAGCTAATTATAATTCCTAATTCTTTTCATTCTCTGAACCTACCAGAGTATTGTTGTTTATCTTTACCTATTGTGTGGGTTCCCTCTACCTACTATGAGTACTTTGCATTTCTTATTTGTCTTGCATTTGCCATTTGTCTGTCCATTCGTTCATCCTATTCAAATCTGCCTGCAAGGGTATGGAATCCGAATCTTGTTATCCGCAAATTTACTAACATCACTGCTAACCCCACTATGCAAGTCATTAAAATATATATATATATATATATATATATATATATATATATATATATATATATATATATATATATATATATATATATATATATATATATATATATATATATATATATATATATATATATATATATATATATATATATATATATATATATATATATATATATATATATATATATATATATATATATATATATATATATATATATATATATATATATATATATATATATATATATATATATATATATATATATATATATATATATATATATATATATATATATATATATATATATATATATATATATATATATATATATATATATATATATATATATATATATATATATATATATATATATATATATATATATATATATATATATATATTTCATTGAATGTGATAGCTAGTTGAGCATTTATTATTTTTTTAAGATATTCTCCTTATATCTTATGATTGTCTTATATTCTTTTTTAATTGGCTGTATGACTTCGCCGAAGCTAGTCATTTTCGCTAGATCGCGATTTCGGGTCCTTGACCCTTCTTCAGTAGCGAAGGTCTATCCGTATTGACGGTGTCGGAGAGAATGGCTCAAGCTGATTGCGGGGGTGTATTTATACCGGTAACCCCCGCAATCAGCTTGAGCCATTCTCTCCGACACCCTCAATAAGGATAGACCTTCGCTACTGAAGAACGGTCAAGGACCCGAAATCGCGATCTAGCGAAAATGACTAGCTTCGGCGAAGTCATACAGCCAATTAAAAAAAAATATAAGACAATCATAAGATATAAGGAAAATATCTTAAGAAAAATAATAAATGCTCAACTAGCTATCACATTCAATGGGATATGTATTAGAGAAAGACTCCTGCCCATATACACCCTTAATATATATATATATGTATATATATATATATATATATATATATATATATATATATATATATATATATATATATATATATATATATATATATATATATATATATATATATATATATATATATATATATATATAGTTTTAACATACCAGCCATCCACATAAGATCATTCTTCTGTGATTTTATTTTTCCAAGATGGATGTTTGCTAACTGGCCTGTATGTAATCTACCAACGGAATATGTATACAACTCATCAACATTTAGTTCCCCTTATACCGCCATCTTGGCCCCGCCCATCCTCTCCATTCCATCTTCAACCCGCATCGATCCCACCTCGCCCATCTTAGCACGAGCTGACCCTTCAACATACTCGCAACTCAGCATATATCCCCCTCGCTCACCTCTCCGACCCATCTGGTCATTTCTTACCTCTTCCTGCCCTCCGCCCTCACACCTTACCTCACTCTTCTCACCTTGCCTTATCTCTCTCACCTCCGTCCTGGACCTTACGTCCCCTCCTCCTCCCGTCCGTTGCCAGTCAACTCCCCTTAGGTACCTTCCAAATTAATTAATCTAACACTTCACCATCTATCCCCTGCGTCATAAACTTTCTCAGAAGTCTGTGATGGGTGAGGTGCTCTCCTGAAGTCAGGTATTTTGCTTGTTTTCTTTATTTCTTTTTTCTTACTTTTTTTTTTTTGTTCTAAAAGCTTCCTCCCATTTTAATGTGTACCTAATTTCACAAGTCACTCTTACCTAGCTGTCCTTCAGCCTCTACCTGTGTGACTGCTTCCCTCTGATAGAGTTACATCTATAATACTATTTTCCCTTCTGGCCTCTAAGAATATTTCTTAAAAAAAAAAAAAAAAAACGAATTGCCTTAAGAAATTCCTCTACTTTACTGTTACCCACCATCAGGGCCCAGTCAGTATTTCTATAATTAAAATCTCCTACCACACATACCTGACTGCATGCTCTCTTTATTTCCTGCAATAATGAGGTGCTAATTTTCTTTTGTAGTATTCGGTGGCTTGTGCAATAATCCCAGTATTACTGATTATGATCCTTCCTTATGTCAACTCATATCCACTCTGTTTTGTTATTCGTTTTAGTGTTATTGAACAATAACACTGTAATGTGTCCCTAACGTACAGCGTGACGCCTCCTCTTCTCCTATTTACCCTGTCTTAATAAAACAGCGTATAACCATTTATCTTTACTTCTGGATTGAATACTTTTCTTGACATATCTAAACAGGTTTCTGTTAAAGCAATGATATCAAAGTTTTCTACACATGCTATTCCTCTAAGCAAGTTTATATTATTCAAAATACTTCTACAATTCGTGTAATACAGTTTTAAACTATTGCTTGCCTTCGTTGAGCTTTTTACCTTTCTACTTTCTTTTACCTTTCTTTCTCCCTTCTGACTAACGAAAGAAGCGCTGGAGTACAGTTACCTGCCGCTTGAGTGTTCCAGGAAAAACCCTAACACTAGCATAATAAATGCACTCCATCTCTTGCATATAAGGTATCCTTGCTATAGAAGTGGTCCCAGTTGTCGACGAATGTCCAATGATTCGCAAGCCTACGACTCACTGTAATAGCCCTAGGCAGCCACTCAGCACCAACTCTCGTCGGCAAGACACCACATATCACAGGAATCCCTCCCTTGTCTCTAATCTTATCCAGAGCCTGTCTAAACTTTCTAACCAGCTCTTCACTCCTGACCAAACCAAGGTCATTTCCTCCGGCCTTGAGAAAAACAGTGGGCTTAGGCTCATCATTTTTTTTTTTTCAATACGTGTCTAGCATATCTGCTATCTGCTACCTTCTCTATCCCTGCACCCTGGAAAGCATCCTAGGCTCTCTTTCTCTGGCACAAAACGCACTAAGTGGCTAACCCGACTATCTCCAAGCACAAGCACTCAACCTTGAGGCAGGGTAACTGTGGCGTCTGCCTCCTCCTTCTCCTTGTCTTCTTCCGCCACGTCCACCTCCTCCTCCGTCACTCCCTCCAACACACTGAAGGGATTCTACGTCTCCACATGGCACCCCTCGAGGCGAGGCGCCGTGAAGAGTTTCATCCTTTTTGCACCCCCTGCACACCACCGACCACTGCTCTTCCGCGGCCTTGATGTATTATTATTATCATTACCGTGTTAGATTTTTCTTCCTCTTTCTCCTCCTTTATGCCTGGCCTGTGCGCGCTGAGGTCAGGTGAATGTGGTTGATAATAATAGGATGTAGAGAGGGATATATGAATATGAGAGATTGTACATATTTTCTTCATTATTTATGAAGTATTATCATTACTTTAATTGTAATCTTTCTTTTAAAATAATAAACTTGTTATCTGATAATATGTCAACTTTTGCCGCCCGCGTTGTGAGTGCCAGATAGGGGCATTGGCAGCGCTCTGATGTGTGTCTTCTCCGGGAGGCAACTTTGCCTCCGTGTGTAAATCTTGTAAATACACAGAACCTCTTGTTCCCTGGTGTTTCCATATTCCCGCTAATTCTTACTGAACTAAACATCAATAAACAGAACCAGAGAGAGAGAGAGAAGACAACTATGGCGAGGACATTGGTGACAACTCTGAGACTACTATACAGATCCACCATAACATTACTAGGTAAGGTGACGGCGGGACTCTTCCTTAGGCGTAGACACCCTCTCACAGGACTCAGCCTGCAAGTCTGAGATCCTGTCACGAAACTCAAACTGCACCTTCGGGATCCTTCGATGAAACTCCCCCTCTATCTTTGAGACCTTTGCAACGAAAGCCTCGGCAGCAAAAGCCGGCATGTCTACACTGGTTAGCTACAGCATCAGGTCATTGCTCATTAAACACAGACACGTCCGTTCACTACGAACTCTGACCTGAGACTGAGGAACTGTGACCTGAGACTAAGGAACTGTGACCTGACATTGAGGAACTCTGATCTGAGACTAAGGAACTCTGATCTGAGATTAAGGAATTCTGACCTGAGACTGAGGAACTCTGACCTGAGGCTAAGGAACTCTGACCTGAGACTGAGGAACTCTGACCTGAGACTGAGGAACTGTGACATGAGACTAAGGAACTCTGACCTAACACTGAGGAACTCTGACCTGAGACTAAGGAACTCTGACCTGAGACTGACATTGAGGGACCCATTTTCACGTTCTCCTTGTTTTCCAAGTATATTTAAGTTTTGGTACCTGTACGGTACGTGGTGTATTCCATAAGAGGTGATAAATGCTCAAAAATACTCAAAAGGCACGGTTTTGGTAATGTTCTGTTTCTCCATGTATGTTGCTTTGTGTGTTTTAGCGTTTTGTTACCTAACAAACAGCACAACACTTAAAAACACGTTTTTGGTAATATTACTTTGTTTTCCCATATAGGATGTTTTAGATGTGTTTCATCGTTTTGGTACCTAACACGCTAAGAAAAATGTCAAAAGGCACGCTTATGGTACTGTCGTTCTATTTTAGCGGTTTGGTACCTAATAGATGTGTTTTGTGATACAATGTCAGAGACACGATATGAGACATATTTCACTTGTTTTCGAAGTATATTTGAGTTTTGTTACCTTACACGAGGTGCATCCCATAAGAGATGACAAACGCTCATTAACACTCGAAAGAAACGTTCTTGGTAATATTGTTCCGTTTCTCCATATGAGGTGCTTTCGATGCGTTTTAGCATTTTGGTACCTGACAAGCTCAAAAACACTCAAAACACACCTTTTTTGTAATGTATTGTTTTCATGTATAGGGTAATTTTTATACGTTTTAACGTTTTGGGGCCTAACACGATGAAAACACACACTAGACAAGTTTCTGGTAATGTTTCCCAAAATAGGGTGCTTTGCATGCGTTTAATTGTTTTGTATCTAACACGTCTATCATTTTACTTCTTTTCCACGCGTATTTGAGTTTTGTTATGTTAAACAGGGTGTACCCTATAAGAGGTGATAACCGCTGAAAAACAGTAAAAATATACGTTTTTGGTAATGATGTTCCGCTTTTCCATATAGGGTGCTTTGCGTTTTAGCGTTTTAATACCTAACAAGCCCAAAAGCACTCAAAATACACGTTTTGGTAATGTTGTTCTGTTTCTCCATATAGGCTGCTTTGCATGCATTTTTTTTTTTTTTTTTATAAATTTTTACTCTTGCACCAGTTTCCCTATTCCGGATGAAACTTTTTTTTTTTTTTCAGCCTGTTTTATAGTGAATCTGCATGTTGCTTTTTCCTGCAAATCATTATTTTATTTTTTTTTACCTCCTCCCCGACATCCCATCAGGAACTAATGTTTTGCAGTAAAAACGAAAAGCAAATCAATACAAAACTGACCGAAATCTACCAGAATAAAATAGTTTCGTCCTCATGAATGAGTAACACAGCAGTTACATTCACCCACAATGTTCCCTCCAAGAGGACTGGCTGCCGCTTGCCTGTGGCCGCCAGCCGGCCGTCACCACCACCGCCACCTAAACCAACCTAACGAAACTAACCTATTCTAACCAAACTAACCTAATCTTACCTACCTAACCTAACCTAAATTGATCTAACCTATCTAAGCCAACCTAATCTAACTAACGCTCCCCCCACATCTTCCCCAAAGTGGAGGTGCCTCTGGCATTTTGCCTCTGTTAATTGGTGGAAGGGTGGGATCCTGAGGAGGTGTTATTCTGATTTTCCTTGGAGTGCTGAGCGCATAACATATGTGATAGTGTCTGGGACGGAAGCCTACATTCCTCACCCATTCTCTTGACCTTAACCTTCCAAACCTTGGTTTAACACAGCCTGTTTTCGTCCGATACATGAAGAGTAAGTCACCCACAAAGGGTACTTGAGTACCTGAATCACCTGAATCTTATGTGCTTTATATTTCTGCCCGGAATCATTCAAGATCTAACTCATTTCGCGACATCTGGCACTTAGCCAAAAATATCTCCAATAACTTTGCCTCCTTTATTTCAACCTGATAACACCACTGCCATCTCATCTATTTCTAAAGCTCAATTTTTCCCTCAAACCTTTGCTAAAAACTATCTTGGAGGATTCAGGACCCGATCCTCCCTCTCCTCCATCCTCTGACTACTTCATGTTATCTATTAAAATCCTTCGCAATGATGTTTTCCATGCCCTCGCTGGCCTGAACCTTCGGAAGGCTAATGGACCTGATGGGGTCCCTCCTATTGTTCTCCGAAGTTGTGCTTCCGTGCTTGCATCTTGCCTGGTCATACTCTTTCAACTCTGTCTGTCAACATCTGCCTTTCCCTACATTCAGCCTGTTCATAAAAAGGATGAACGTTCTAATCCCTCAAACTACCGTCCTATTGTTTTAATTTCCTGCCTATCGAAAGTTTTTGAATCTATCCTCAACAGGAAGATTCCTAAACATCTATCACTTCACAGACTTCTATCTGATCGCCAGCATGAGTTCCGTCATGGCCACTCTAATGGTGATCTTCTGGCCTTCTTTACATAGTGTTGGTCATACTCTTTTTTGTAATTTTGGTGAAATTTTTGCTGTTGTTTTAGACATATCAAAAGCTTTTGGTAGAGTCTGTCACAAAGCTTTGATTTCCAGACTACTCCTCACGGCTTATGTCCTTCTCTCTGTAACTTCATTTCAAGTTTAGTGTCTGACAGTTCTATTCCTGCTGTGGTAGACGGTCACTGTTTTTCCCCTAAATCTATTAACAGTGGTGTTCCTTAGGTTTCTGTCTTGTCACCCACTCTTCCTATATTTCATCAATGATCTAAAGCAAAATTCTTGCCGTATCCACTTCTACGCTGATGATACCATATTACACTTTTCCACGTGTTTTCATAGACGTCCAACCCTTCAGAAACCCTAACAGTTCACTTAAGGAAGCCACAGAACGCCTGACTTATGATCTCTCTAAATTTTTTGATGGGGTAGAGCAAACTTAGTATTGTTCAATGTCTCAAAAATTCAGTTTCTCTATCTATCAACTCGACCCAGCCTTCCAGACAACTATCCTCTCTTCTTCAATGACACTCAACTGTTCCCCTCTTCTACACTGAACATCCTCGGTCTGTCCTTTACACATAACCTAAGCTGGAAACTTCACATCTCATCTTTAGCTAAAATAACTTCTATGATGTTAGGAGTTCTAAGTCATCTCCGCTAGTTTTTCTCAACCCCTACCCCACCAGCTGCTAGCTCTGCACGAGTGTCTTATCCACCCATGTATGGAGTATGCTTCACATGTCTGGAGAGATTCCACTCATGCCGCTATTTTAGACAGGGTGGAATCAAAAGCTTTTCATCTTATCAACTCCTCTCGTCTAACTTGCTGTTTTCAGCCTCTTTTTCGTTGTCGCAATGTTGCATCTCTTGCTATGCTCTTCCGCTATTTCCATGCTGTTCTTCTGATCTTGTTAACTTCATGCCTCCCTTCCTCCCGCTCTCCTCTTCGCTGTGCAAGACTTTCTTCTTTCTCTCATCCCTATGCTTTCCATCTCTCTAATACAAGAGTTAACCAGTATTCTCAATCATTCATCCCTTTCTCTAGTAAACTCTGAAACTCTCTGCCTGCTCTTCCTCGTTCCTATGACTTGAACTCTTTCAAGAGGGAGGTTTCGAGACACTTATCCTTCAGTTTTCGATGATTCTTTAGACATTTCTTTTAGGACTGGCAACTCAGTGGGATTTTTTTCTTCTTTTATTTTTCTTTCCCTTGGCGAGTGGCCTTCTTACTTAATAAAAGAAAAGAAAAGAAAAAAAAACTAATCTAATTAAACTAACTAACGTAACCAAACTAACGTAACCGAACTAAATTAATCTAACCTAAATGGCAACGCTAAAAAATAAATATGAAGTCGTTAACCTACTTATCTTCTTAAAATCTAGCGATTCACTGGAAATAATTTAGGCAATACAAACCTCCGACAGACATCTTCCTCATACTAATCCAAATATTTCAAATTCCTCCGCTTCTCTTTGCACAGGATGAAATAAAACGCTATGATTGGTTATATTATTTGCGTATTTTCTAATTGGCCAGCGGGTGTAGTCTCAAATAAAAGAACCAATCGCCATGACTAATTTCGCGCTTGCGCAACAGATGTGACATACGCACGCACGGACGAACACACCTTCACCGGCGTGCCTCAGTACCCGCGCGTCCCTCACATTTGAAGGTATAGCACTTCCCAGCGTTGTCACGGCAGCGAGTAACCTTGTTTTCCCCTCCCCCGAAAAAAAAAAGAGCAGATAATTCTTTAAAAATTACAGTCAGCATTATAAACAATTTATGGTGGGTATATATGGAGTTCAAATTATCAGAACGAGAAGCTCTATATGAGAAGGATAATAGATACCATGTTGACAATGGTGCAAGAGTAAAAGAATGCAATGTTTTTCTGTTTCTCCATAACCACCAAAAAGACACGTTTCTGATAAAGTTCTTCCGTTTCTTGATACAGGGTGTTTGCATGCATTATACCCTTTTGGTACCTGGTGTCTTTTGATACAATGTCAGAAACACGATAACAGGTTCTTTGTAACAAATGTTTCATTTTCACATTTTGCTTTTATTCCACTTATATTTGAAACTTGGTATCTGACATACCACTCAACTCAAAATATGCGTTTTATGTAATGTTCTGTATCTCCATATAGGTTGCATTGTATGCATTTTAGTTTTGGTACGTAACAAGCAGAACAACACTGAAAAGACACGTTTCTAGTAAAGCACTGCATGTGTTTTAGAGTTTTGGTGCCTAACACGATGAAAACACCCAAACAAACGTTTCTATTAGTGTCCTTCCATTTCCCATGTAAGGTGCTTTGCATGCGTTTTCATGTTTCGGTACCTAACACGTGGTGTCTTGTGACACAATGTCAAAAAAAAAGAATTTCATACTCTATTCCCCAAATGCTGTTTCATTTTCACATGTTGATTGTTTTCCACGTATATATGAATTTGGGTACTTTTTACGTGGTGTATCGCATACGAGGTGATAAACACTCAAAAACACTAAAACAGGTTTTTGGTAATGATGTTCTGTTTCTCCTTATAGGGTGCTTTGCCTGCCTTTTATAAACATCTTACATGACAATCTCAAAACCTCTCAAAAGACACGGTTTTGGATGTGTTGTTCTGTTTCTTCATATAGGGTGCTTTCCATGCCTTGTCACGTTTTGTATCTAACAAGCTCAAAAAACACTCAAAATACACGTTTTTGTTATTGTTGCTATGTTTCTCCAAATAGGGTAATTTTCATGCATTTTAGCGTTTTCGTACCTAACAAGCTAAAAAATAATAATGGTAATGTTACATTTTCCCATGTCTTTTAGCGTTTTGATACCTAACATGTTGTCTTGTGCTGTCTTGTGACACAATGTCAGAAACACGATATCATACTCTGTTCACCTGTTTTTTTTTTTTTTTTTTCATTTACATATTTTCCTTGTTTTCCACGCATTTTTGTGTTTTGGTACCTTACACGTAGTATATTGCAAAAAAAGTTTGAAAATCGCTCAAAAACATTCAAAAGACACGTTATGGGTGATATTCCTTTGTTTCTGAATATAAGATGTTTCGCATGCTTTTTAACGTTTAGGTACATAACAAACTCAAAACACTCAAAAGCCACGTATATGGTAATATTGTTCTGTTTATACACACATGATGCTTTGCATCCGTTTCAGCGTTTTGGTACCAAACAAGCTCACTAAATTACTTATAATCTAAACTGCAAACTTCACATCTCATCTCTAGCTTAAACAATTTCTATGAAGTCAGGGATTCTGAGATGTCTCCGCCATTTCCCCCTTCCCCCCACTACTAACTCTGTAGTGAGGCTCCACTCATACCGCAATTTTAGGCAGGGTGGAATCAAAAGCTTTTGATTCCACCCTGTCTGCTTTTTCCATATATCCTGAAGTATATATCCCGTGAATTTCAGCTTCCTAGCTGCATTAGGTAAATTACACTAAATTCTTAAACTTTACCGCGCGATATCTCAAAATTGTGGATTTTGCCGTATAAAAAAAAATCTCCTTCGATACTATTCATGTTACACGAATATGGGGTATTGTAGCTTGTAAAACTATATGACAGGAACATTTCCTACTTTCTGATATGCTGATTAAAGTGAATTTTTATTTTTGGCCTATATTTAATTTTTTTTTATTATTATTTTCACCGAACTTTAAAAGAATGTTTTTTTAGTATTATATTAAAAAAATAAATAAAATAGAGAGAGAGTAGGATTTATTCCCCTATCCTTCCAGATTAAAGTTTTTGAATGAAAGAAATTGGTCCATAAATAAGGGAGGAAATACAAGTTGAATACAAGCAATTTAACCTGGGATTTGCGAGTTAACATTCCCCCCTTACGTCCTACATAAGAACATAAGAACATAAGAAATAAGGGAAGCTGCAAGAAGCGACCAGGCTTACACGTGGCAGTCCCTGTATGAAACACTCCTACCTATTTCCATCTGTTATCCCCATCCATAAACTTGTCTAATCTTCTCTTAAAGCTCTCTAGTGTCCTGGCACTAACTACATGATTACTGAGTCCGTTCCACTCATCTACCACTCTATTTGAGAACCAATTTTTTCCTATCTCCTTCCTAAACCTAAATTTTTCAAGCTTGAACCCGTTATTTCTTGTTCTACCTTGGTTGCTGATCCTAAGAATTTTGCTTACATCTCCCTTGTTATAACCCCTATACCACTTAAAGACTTCTATCAGGTCCCCTCTTAACCTACGTCTCTCTAGAGAATGTAAATTTAACCGCTTCAACCTCGCTTCGTAAGGAATACTCCTCATCCCCTGAACCCTTTTAGTCATTCTCCTCTGTACTGATTCTAATAGACCTATATCTTTCCTGTAATGTGGGGACCAGAACTGCACAGCGTAGTCTAGATGAGGTCTGACCAGCGCCAAGTATAACTTTAATATTACTTCCGGCCTTCTACTTTTAACACTCCTAAAAATGAATCCTAGTACCCTATTTGCCTTGTTTCTGGCTTCTATGCATTGTTTCCCTAGACGGAGTTCAGAGCTAACTATAACTCCTAAATCTTTCTCGTACCCTGTACCTACCAGAGTTTGGGTGTTTAATGTGTACCTATTGTGTGGGTTTCCTCTACCTACGCTAAGCACTTTGCATTTATTGATATTAAATTGCATTTGCCATCTATCCGTCCATTCATTCATTCTATCTAAGTCTGTCTGCAAGGCGATGGCATCCGCTTCTGACCTAATTAATCTACCTATCTTTGTGTCATCCGCAAATTTACTAACATCGCTACTAATTCCACTATCCAAGTCATTGATATATATTAGAAATAATAATGGCCCTAATACTGATCCCTGTGGCACCCCACTAATGACATGACCCCACTCGGATTTCGAGCCGTTTATTAGCACTCTCTGTCGCCTGTTACCAAGCCATGACCCTATCCAACCTAACACCTGTCCTGTTACCAGCCTGAATAGAATATAACTGTGTGTATGTGTGTGTGTGTGTGTGTGTGTATGTGTGTGTGTGTGTGTGTGTGTGTGTGTGTGTGTGTGTGTGTGTGTGTGTGTGTGTGTGTGTGTGTGTGTGTTTTCTGCACGACTAGCCTCTTGTATCCTCACCCGGCACGTCTTTACACCAACTCTTACCGTCTGTGTTGCTTGCTGTATGTAAGAACACTGTGTCCATCTGCGCTGCCTTCTTTACTCCCGCTTCTTTCATCTGTGTCGCATGATCCACAATCACTATATATATATATATATATATATAGAGAGAGAGAGAGAGAGAGAGAGAGAGAGAGAGAGAGAGAGAGAGAGAGAGAGAGAGAGAGAGAGAGAGAGAGAGAGAGAGAGAGAGAGAGAGAGAGAGAGAGAGAGAGAGAGAGAGAGAGGGGGGGGGAAAGGAATTCTATTCAATGATGAAAAATAGCGAAAAAAAAAAAAAGGCCCCTGAAGTCCCTATTTGGAGAGAAGTCCGCAAAGGCATCTAGGTCCCTCCCACTCTTTTGACATCAATCGTTAGTGTATTAACAACTCCCTTAACAATTTTAAAATTAATATTTGCAACATTTGTGGTCATAACACCCTTTTTTTTTTAATATGTGGATCACCTCTCCTCTGCCAAACCTCATTTTATTTTTCATTATTGAAATACAAGTACCTGAGGCCACAGCCAACTTTCTCTTTTCTCACTTTCAGTCCAAATTTGAAAATTATGTTCTTCTAGTGACCACGCTCTTGAGTCTTCCAAATTTTCTATCATCCGGCTTCAACTTCGGAATCACTCCAAGACTAAATTCATTTTTTATGTATACTTCTCACCTAGCTTCTCTTAATCATAGATAATTTTTTCGTCTATCCAACATCCAAAGTGGAGCACATACTGACTCACTTCCCGTCACAAAAATCTCCATTCTTGGAAGTTTCATGGCTCCATGCACGAACATTACCTTTCATCTTCCTTTACTAACCAACTTGTTAAACTATTCCTGACTTTGTTATCCGCCATGGCCAAGACCAATTACTACAGCAGCATACTCATATACCTGACTATCTTGTAAATACGCCTAACATTCTTGACTTTTGATCCAATCTCTAATCTATCTCCTTATTTTGTCAATCTCCTATATTGGGCTCCTTCATTTATGTATCTTGTGCAATCGCTGTAATTCCGCCTTAGGATCCTTCAAAGCATAACTCTAGCGTTTTACCTCTGCATATATATATATATATATATATATATATATATATATATATATATATATATATATATATATATATATATATATATATATATATATATATATATATATATATATACTTGCATAATAATTGTTTCACATATCGTAACGCTGGGTTTAATAAACCTTGTCTTGGAGTGGGTCTCATTCGCTGGACTGGCACCAAGCAGGCGACCATAGGAATTGGTAGCAATGACCAGTGGTAGATGATGCCATATTTTTTTATAGTAAACATTGCAGATTTCCAGCTGAGTTCTATTTATTACATGTTGACACTTTATTACTTATTTTGATGTTTTGTTACAATGCGAGGTATTATCACGAAAGGTAGCTGTGTTGTGGAGCATGACGAAACAGTCATAACGCTTCAAAGAAAATTAAAACATGAAGAAGGATCGGTATCAAACCTTGCCTGTCAAGGACAAACACACACACACTCACACACATATACACGTCGTCACTAACAACTGATTATTTATTCTGTAAAAAAAAAATAAATAAAAAAAAATCCATCAGTCTATTTCGGAACCAATGTGTTCCTAACCTTTCACTAAATTTTAAATTTAACTAGCTCAAACCTTTTAGATCTTTATTACCAACTCGAAGGATTTTGCTTATATAACCCATGTTAGATCCTCACATAGTACCTAAGCATGTTTATTTGATCATCTCAGGCAAATGTTCATTTGCCTGAGAATTTGAATTTTCTTTCGTAAGAAATATTACGTATTTCTTAACTTTTAGTAATTAAATTTCTCTGACTTCAATAGACCTACAACAGTCAGTAAAACACCGCTTTGCTTCGCGAAGGCACGCTCTGTTCAGGGTGCGAGTTTTGCTTACGTTTTCTCAGCTAGCATTAAAAAAAATAAATAAAATAAATAAATAAATAAATAAAAAAGGCTGGGATATATTGACAATGACATCTGAGGTGCATTTCTCCTCCTCACTTACGATCATAGCAACAATGAACAGTTGTATTAGGCAGGTTATGAATTTCAGTGTTCATTGTGTCCTTGGTGACGCGTGGTTGTCACTGTTCTTGGGATTGTTTTGTCCATGCAGTGGTGTTTGTAGTGATGAGTGTAAGGCAGACACAATATAGTCACAGTGATATCATTCCATTATAGATCTTTACATGTTGCACTTATCACTACAAACACTATATATATATATACACTATATATATATATATATATATATATATATATATATATATATATATATATATATATATATATATATATATATATATATATATATATATATATATATATATATATATATATATATATATATATATATATATATATATATATATATATATATATATATATATATATATTAATTAATAAGGCGGATGTGAGTACACACGTACTATGTTTATTTGAATGAATTGCTATGCAAAGTTTTCATTAAGTTTCCTGTACATTGTCTTCTGGGGACCTTAATTTTTTTTTTTTTTTTTTTTTTTTTTTGTATCTTCATCGACACGATGAGAGCAACCCTCCCAATATAACTATTCTGCCATATTGTTTTCCATGTTCTGTCACACTGATATTCAGGACACGACTGATATCACAGCATATGCCTCCTTCCCCACAATGAATACCCGAAATCTCTTGGCTACATTGTGTTTGCGTGCATGGTAAAACCTGTAATAAAGCCAGAGAACCCTAATCAGTTTTTTTTTTTTTTTTGAGGCGATTTGTATTGGTTTGGCGTGGTAGACGGGCGCTTTAATTAAATATCCTTAACGAGCAGGGTGTCATTTAAACAGGCATTTTCAACAAATATCGATTTGGATAAGAAATTACAGGTATTCTAATGCTCATTAAGAGAGTAAGAAAAAAAAATCTTTCGAAGTTCTCCTAAAAGAGGGGACTGAAGGCTCTCTTTGTGCTTTTGTAAGGCTGATACAAACAAATGGTGGAATATTCATAAATATATTGACTAAATAAATACAGTGAGACATTGGTGTCCACCAATTTGCAGCTAGCCAAGTAACAGGAAGATTACATTCAGATTGTATATTAAGTTGTTAAGGGTTATATAGGTATAGTTTACTAGTACTTATAGTGCTAAAAATATTGTTATATAAATATCATAAAGTTTATTATGTCTTATGATAATGTGATTTCATCAAACTTACTACGGCATCCTGTCTCTCAGTAAGTGATGTCTCAGCAGAACGATCAGATAGCAATGGATCTGCTTCCTGTATCTCGCGCTACCCAACCTAGCTTATGAGAGAAGAAGCACTACAAAATATAGTTACTGACGTCTTTAACAGTTCCGAGACAGGCGCCCCCAAGCTATAAAGTGTATCAAGAAGACTTACATCAAGGAGGAATTACAATGTTACACTCAAACGGGATGT